>NC_044904.1:34571356-34871356 GCF_001633185.2 Quercus lobata
ATTACTTCGAAAGAATCGATTCTTGAGGTCTGTCCAAACTTCTTGCGCAGTATTGAAGTAAATCACACTTGAAATTAGATCCTTGGACATCGAATTGATCAACCAAGAGAGAACCATTCTGTTACATTTCTTCCAAGCAGGGAAGATTGGATCTGAAGAACTTGCTAGAGCTTTAATGGTGCCATCAATGAAATCTGTCTTGTTCTTGGAATCAAGAGCATAAATGATAGATTGGCTCCAAGTAGCATAGTTCTCTTCAGTAAGAGGCTGATTAACTAGAATCAAACCAGGATTCTCACTACTATGCAAAAAATAGGGGCTAGAGGGCTTTTCCCAGGTAGGCACAGAGGTTTGAGAAGTAGATGCTATGGAATCTGTATTGGTAGCTATAGAAGCCATTGGAGAAGCTTGAACTAGGTTTTACAGTGAACTTAGTTTCAAGAATCAGAAAGGAAAATGTGAGCAAAGAATTATAGAGTCTTTGCAAGAGGAATCAACGAAAGAAAAAGGAATTACAGAGTGAAAAGGAAGTTTCAAGAAAACTCAACAATGGAGGATGAGTTAGGAATCGATGGAATACACTGAGCCAACTCACTCTGATACCATATTGAATTTTAGAAGAGAGAAAAACAGAATGAATGAAATGCTCTGCTTGAATATTATTGAAAACCTGATTAGCTTATATACATTAAGTCACTTACTCAGAAAACCAAATAACTAATTGACTTAACAAACTTAACAAACCGGTCCACTAATAACTAACTCAAATATCACATGATCAGCACGTGATGACTAAACAACAATAACAGTAAAACTACATGTAGCACAGCAGTAACATTAAACGACTTGCAGCTTGCATCAAGCTTGACTGCAATGACTGGTACTTCTTCAACAAAACCAATTGGTGTCCCATAGATTGAAAAAGGATTTATAAGTTACCAATTCTACAATGCCCACAGACGGAGTGCTTTGTTTCAGATCAATTCTTTGCTGCAATTGCTTCGATCCACCCGGTGAAAAGCCGTAATTCACCCTGAGGAATTCCTACCTGTAGACTTCCTTGTACTCAAAATGAATTGTGCTTTTTTTCATTGATTATTTCGTAATTCAAAAATAAATGATAATAAAATTCTGTCACAAAAATAACTCATAAACCCCTAAACCCCTTTCCATCTCTGTGGCCTTTCCGTAGCCATGGGTTTCTTCGACCTGAACATCGCATATCTTGAATCCTCACCTTCCGATAAGACGCCAGTGAAACTAGGCTACATCGGCATCGCCTACAACCGTACGATCAAAGGCGTGATGTCCGATCACGACCGTTCCATCTCCCTCCTCTCTCTCTCTCTCTCTCTCTCTCTCTCTCTCTCTCCTCCTCCGTCAATCTCCACCGTGACCTCCTCAATGTTCCACGCGCCTCACTGTCTGCGTCGAAAACCAGTCCCAAGCTCTCGCACTCAACTCTGGCAACCCTATCTTGAAAACCTACGACTTGGTCGCCGTCAAGCCTTTGGACCAGAGCGCGTTCGACGATGCCTGTAACAAATCCGAGGTTCGTGGTTTCGTATATTTTTGTTTGAAAAAACAAATTTTTTTGAGGTTTTAACATTGATATTGTTGATGAACGACGTAGATAGACATAATTGCAATTGATTTCTCAGAGAGGTTTGTTTCATCAATGGTTTTCGTTTTATTGGCTCTGTTGATAAGAAATTTTTGGAATGTTGATGGATATATGTGGCTTTTCGATTTGCAGCGTGGAGTTTATTTTGAGATTATGTATTCAGATCTTATCGCCAATGTCCAAACAAGGAAGGCAAATGATAACCAATGCTAAGGTCAGAATTGCAAAATTTTAAATTTCTCTTTAGATAATTTGATGGTATATTTTGCATATCTCATCTGTTTTTTTGATACGTAAAAAGATTTCAATCAAATACTGTTACCTGCTCCATTCAATATGCTTTCTTCACTTCGAGTGTGGTGCAAATTAATCAATCGGGAGTTCCAATCTTAGAAATAGGTAGACTAAGAACTTATCATAAAAGAAAAGAAAAGAAATGGTTAAACTATGAAATAAGAATTTTAGTAGCCACCTGATCTGAGGTGCATAAAGTCTCCTCACAAAAGCTGAATTTCACTTGGCCACATTTTGGTCTATCAGATCAATTTTCTTTTTTGGATGAATAAGATGATTTCATTGCCAAAGAAAAATTAAAGAGATATACAGTATAGCTCATATAGCCCAGAACAAGCAGCTAAGATGGAACCAGGGAAACAAGAAAAACTAAAACTTGCTCTTGAAATATTGATAGGGCCGTATCTAGAAACTTGAGGATTAAGGTTTGGTCAATAATCAAGGTTACTTGGAAGTTGGAATAGATTTCCCACTTCCAATTTGTCATGTTGCATTTTGTGCCAAGCTTATAGTAAGCACTAAGCAGAGAGGTAGGATTTTGAACCACAGGCCAGATGTAGTAGCTTGAGGCTTTATCTTGCCTGTTATATGTGGTTGAGACATGTCTGGATTTTGATAGACTTTTAATTTTTGTAGCAAATATTGCAATAGTCTCAGAAGTCAATGCTCTGTAAATTAATCATGTTAGGGAATTCTTCATATTTTATAGGTGCTAAGTCTTGTGGGTGAATTTCTATGATCTAAATGTGTTAATAAACATTGTGTTGAGTTATTGTTGTATCTAAGTTATTGATGGATCTGCCAATTAATTAAACTAGGACTACTAATATTTATTTTAATCAGTTGCTGGTGGATTGGACTGAGAAAAAAATCTCATTTTCTCAAGTGCTGCCCCTTCGGTAAATGAACTAAGAGGGCCATATGATGTTGCAAATTTTTTGTCATTGCTTGGGCTCTCTATGGAACGGGCTAAAGCAGCTATTTCGAAAAATTGTAGATATGTGGCCAAAAAGTGTAGGTATGTGTTAGGAATATGAAATAATTGTTGCAACCCTTTTAGTTAGGTAGTTATCTAGTTGTTTGAGATTAGGATGACTTAGTTAGGATTTGAGTACATGTAGCTCATTTAACATATGGCTTAATTCATACAACATATGTTTAATTAGCTAGCCAATTACCTTAAGCCATGTGGGCCAATGAGATTAGAGCTAGTCTCCTATAATTACATAATTGTAATTTAACATTAGATATCAATGAAAAATAAACCAACTCATTGCTTAGTGCATTTTCTCTCTCTCTCTTAATATTTCTCTATGGAGGGTGACTCTCGAATTAAGTCAATTTCTCTTCAATTCCCATCAATTCTCCAATAATTCCTATCCATTCTCATTAGGAACCACCGGGTTTCTAACAACTAGTATTAGAGCCAACAATCTTAAGATGAGCGAATGTAACTGAAGAAAACTTTGGAAAGAAATACGGTAGATGGTGAACAAAGTTTCAGAGGATGTCAAGGATATTTCAGAAAAGATCAAGGCCTTGGCTAAATCTAAAAAGGCCATTAAAGAGGAGCTCTCAAGATTGCAAGAGGATTTTGAGAACATGATGGAAGAGGAGTTACAATCTCTTGATTCAATGGAACTTGAAGAAGAAATAAAGTTCCAAGAATCTACTGTTGTAGTTGAAGTCGGGACGTTGATTTTTGTGTCAAAGTGGATGATGATATTCATGTTCATGCTGCCCTTGAAGTTCAGTCCAAAGAACTAACAAAGAAGTTGATGATGATGCAAGAATCTACAGTGCATGAAGTTGTTGCTGTTGGCATGGATATGAGTGATCCAATGGTGTTTGATTGTGGCCAAACTCATACTTCAACAGATGGGGCTGCTCATGTAATCAAGAATGAAGGCATGAAATTAACAGCCACTAACGTTGGTGGCAATGCAATTGGATTTGAACTAGATGATTCTTTTCTTGGTGGCTGTGGTGGGATAAATGATGGGTTCCATAATCTAACTAATCATAATTTTTATAAGGACTTGGTGTGAGTTGGGATCTTAAAGGTTGTGAAGATATAGAAATTGCTCTCGAGAAACTCTCTCTAATTAGCTTCATGGGAATGTGATCAGTTGGATCCATTTACCGCATTATTTGCATTTTGTGGACAATCGTCTCCTTACCCACGTGATTTGTCTCCTTACCCATGTGAGTTGCATGGGTGGTCATTTGTTTGGAAGTTTTTGGTCTGTGACTTGGAATTTGATAGAAAGAAAGGCTATGACATAAAGATTTCTTGGCGCTCCTTTGTTGATCTAGTTATTGATGGGATTTACTTGCTCAAGTTACGGGTTGTAACATGGTGCTTGGAAGTAGTTGGTGTGTTTAATGTTCAAGATGCTTTGGAGTATTGGGTTAGTGGCCGGTTTTCCCTCATGAAGGTGTCATTTCACAACAACACCTTGTGGGCAAGGTGTTTTCAAGGGGAGAGAAATGTTAGAAATACGAAATAATTGTTGTAATCCCTTTAGTTAGGTAGTTGAGATTATGATGAGTTAGTTAGGATTTGAGCACATGTAGCTCATTGAACACATGGTTTAATTCATAGAGCACATGTTGAATTAACTAGTCAATTATCTTGAGTCATGTGGGCCAATGAGATTAGAATTAATCTCCTATAAACACATAATTGTAATTAAACATTAAATATCAATGAAGAATAAACCAACTCATTGCTTAGTGCATTTTCTCTCTCTCTTAATATTTCTCTATAGAGGGTGATTACCTCGAATTAAGTCAATTTCTCTACAATTCCCATTAATTTCTCTATAATTCCTATCTATCCCCATTAGGAACCACTGGGTTCCTAACAATATGCACACTTTTTGAAACCTCACAGTTAGAGACGCTAAACTGATGTTTATATATGTTGGAAAATCTTTTGCTCACTATTTGCAGGGCTCTTATAGCCAATGCTTTGAGGAAAAAACAATTTTACAAGGGTGCAACAGAGTGGAAGCAATACCATCAGGCGCCCAATTAGATGCCAACAAAAACCTGGTTTAAATGGGATCCCATCTCTAGTGGTGAAGGTGATTTGCTATTAGAGGACATGGTGAAGTCCTTTTCTGCCTCCAGTAAAGTATCAAAAACCGTGAAAACCATTGATTTTGCTTCGGTTATTGGCAGCATGACATCACATGGTTTTCAAGTCAAGGATTTGATATCTCAAACTGGGGCTATGCTCCAACCTCCAGATAATGGAAAAATCTCTTTTTCTGCTGCTGAAATTGTTTAGGTACCTGCTGCAGCTACTGGACTGCCTGAACAGTGTGATAGTGTTGATCTTCCAAAATCAGATCAAACTTTTGTCTTTGATACTCCATTGATACATCAAGTCTCTGGCTGTGAAAATTCTCAGAACTTATACTCACCAAATGATACTGCAAGAGCTTTGACCAACTGTGAGGAAATTATAACTCCTACAACCACCTCCAAAGTAGAAAAGGAGATCCAAATGGGTCTCTGATTCTTGCCTTCAATGTAGCAGAAAAGCATGATTTGCCAAATGAAAACATAATTTTTCAGGCATCGACTCGGGACTCGGAGTTAGATGTTGCTTGTGATGCTGATGCTAAAAGAGAACTTTTGACACTGTCTGAGGATATTGGTCTTCCTGCTTCTCCAAATGAAGAATCTGAGAGTACGAAAAGTTCTGATGAAGTACTAGGTATTGCAATGGTTGGAGTTTCAATGGAGGTAGATATTACAAATGAACAAAATACATGTTTGGCCTTGAATGATCTGCCTTTACCAGAGCATTTTTCAAAGAGAGAACAATTTAGGGATGCTGGCAATGATGCAGCTATACTTGCTGATTGCCTTCCAACTCCAGAGTCTCATATTGAGATGACTATTATAGATGATTTTTCTGTTGCAAATCATGAGTCAACAGAGCTCACAATGGAGCAAAGGGACGGAGAAGCTGATACTAGGGTTCATAATCCAACTTGCAGTCAATCTATATCAGGTAACACCTCTAATTAGTGTTTAGTATTACTGTATTGGTTTCATACCATCCATATTTATACTTAGTTTTGCATTGTGATAATTTTGTGAAAATTTTGTGTATTCCAAACATATTTAAGCATAGCTGTTCTTAGATTTAGTACATCCTGATCATCCTAGTTTTAGTCACAAAACATATTTAAACATACCAAACAAAACTTTTGAAGCTTAAATGTAGGTTGTTTTAGTTACACATGCATCTAGTTTTTGGGAGATTTACTAATCTGCTAGAATAGCTTTTGACTCTGATGATATTGTGAGCCGGTTTCATGTAGGCTGTCCTAATCCTTCTTTGATGTTTCATTTGGTTTTCTTTTGTATAAATTTCTTGTATATTGTGACAACTGTGAATTTTTTTGTAACATTTGAAAGAATTTTATTGAAGATAGGCCATCATTGCTGCACTTACAATCAAAATTTCTGAAGCTTAGATTAGGCTTTTTGAGTCATAGGTAGATCCAGTTTCTTCTGAATGATAGACCTGTATGCACAGCTTCCAGTTTTTTTTTTTTGGGGGCATGAAATTGTGATTTTATTGTCAGCTGTCCTGGTCTTGTTTCTATAGGATTTTAGGTCTTTTAAAAATTGTTTGCTCCGAGTTTTGTAGTCTGTCATGGTTATGCTCAGTCTAGCCCTCTCTCTCTTTGTGTGAACTGGAAAATGTTTATCTACAAATTAGTTTGGAGAGAAATTCTTCAAACTCTGCTGATATATTTTTATTGGATGTGAATTTTTGAAAATCTAACCGTTGGATTATATGTTCTTATTATATCTTCCATGCTTGAAAATTTTCAAGAAGATCAAATATCAATAACTATGTCATCAGTCAAATGTTTAAAATTCAAGTTTTTATAATATAAAATTATATATTAAAAATAAGTTTATTGATCGAATAGTAAATAACATTTGATCTGGACAAAATTTGATACGTGTATTAAGAACATAAAAAACATGAAATCCAATAGTTAGACTTTTAAAATTCAAATCTGATTAAAAGATATCTGAGGAGTTTGGAAAGAAACTTGGTTTGAACCAAACTGGACCACTCCCCCCCCCCCCCCCCCCCCCCCCCTTTTTTTTTTTTTTTTTTTTTTTTTGTTGGGGGGGGGGGGGGGGGGGGGTGGGGTGGGGGGTTTGGGGGGCTGCAAATTTAGCCATACCAATGATTTACTCATGAACCATACTTAATGCAGGGAAATCAAAGACTGAAAAAGACATCTCATCGAACTGTTTTATTTCCTTTCAAGCGTTTGTTGAATCGTGTATCTTTCAAGAAAAGAACTAAGAAAAATTAAAAGCGGGGTTAAGATGCTGTAACCGTGAAATGATTTTTTTCCCTCTAATTATTATTTTTGATCGGCATATCACATATGTAAAATTGTTGTGTGTTGTTTGGTGCCAACGTTTTCTAGCCATCATTGCTAACCATTCTTGCTGAATGTTGGCAACTTTTGCCAACAATCTTTTACTGATCCAAATTTTTTTGATATGAGAATATATTTTGCGAATGATTAGAAAGCAGATGAAAGTCCTGAAATTTCTCCAAAATCTGCCATTTTTTTGGATGCGGTCAAAGTTGGTCTGGATAAGGATTAATTCTCCTGAGAGAGGAGAGAGTTTTACAATGATTTATGCATTTTTTTTTTAATTACAAGTGGTGGAGGCGTATTCAAATCTAATTTCTCTCCATGGGGGATATTGCGTGATCTCATTGAGACACAAGTCACTTGACAATAATTTATACGTATTTTATGTGTGGCATTTGTACTACAACAATAACAAACAATGCGGTGTCTGTTCTACTTCTCTGTTCATTAAAAAAAAAAAAAAAATCAGATTTATTAACTTACTAAGAGCATCTACATTGGTGAAGTCATAAATTTATCAATTTTGCTCCACAAAAGCTACTTTATCTATTTTATCTCTTTGTTTTACAAAACACCCAACATTAGTGGTCTTATTTTAGCTCTCATCATAATAAAATAATATAAATAACACAATAACATAATATATCCACTACAATAACATATACTACACATTAAAATAACATTAAAAACAACATTAAAAACTACAACAATATAAATAATTACAAAACATACAGCCCACCACCACCCCGGTCAATCACCACTTCACACAGCCCACCACCACCACCACTATCCACAGCCTACTCCATTCGCCACCACAACCACCAAAATCAGCCCACAACTACCTAAGAAAATCAACCCGAAACCACAAAAATAAAACCCACGGCAACATTAAAAAAAAAAAAAAAACCACCTGAACCTGCGTCTCATATTCACCCTAGAGCTAGCTATCATCGTCTTCTCAACTCTCTCCCTAAACATTTTCGCAATTTGATAAGCCATAACCCACCATAGCTTGTTCCCTCACAAGCTTCCCCACTCCCATGCGAAGAAGAACCAAAAAAACTAGCAAAAAAAAAAAAAAAAAAAAAAAAAAACACATATCGGAAACCCAAAAACCTAGCAATCCAAAACCCATGAACCCAGAAATCTTACCATTGCCGATCACAGTGCCATTTTGATGTCCGCCTTGACTAAGCACAAAGCTTTGATGGGTCGGCGACTGGGGAAATCTTATGGGTTTGCACTGGGCAAATCTGATGGGTTGGCGGCGAGTGGCAGGGAAGATGGGTTGGCGAGAATGGAGGAAGAGAGGGAAAAAATAAAAGGGAGAAGGTGAGCTTCAACGGAAAACTTGGGTCGGCTTGAGGAAGAAAGGAAAAAACAAAGGGGGAGGTTGAAGACTGAACCGAAGGAAATATGAAAGAAAAAAGAAAGAGAAAAAAAGGCCAAAATGAGAATTTAACCATAATTTTCCAATTATATAGTTAGTAGTTCCGGTTCCCAAACTATATTATTTACTAGTATCTCGATTCTATAAGACTCGATTTTGGCCTATAAATCAAGTCTCAGAGACTTGATTTATAACCCTTATAAACATCAGAGAAGAACCCAGAGAAAAAAAAAATCAGAAACAGAAAGAGAGAAGAACCCAGAACATATCAGAGAAGAACCTAGAGAGAAAAAAAAAAAAAAAGACCAGAAACAAAAAGAGAGAAGAATCCAGAACATCAGAGAAGAACCCAGGTCGCGCACCATGCGCGATCCAGGCTAGGCAGTGCGCAACCTGGGCCACGCGGGACCAGCCTAGGCAGCGCGCGACTTAGGTCGCCTCTCCTATCTGATTTGAGTCTCTAGATTCTTTTCTCTCTCTGATTTGATTGTTGTGTTTCTGGATTTCTTAAATTTTTTTTTGTGTATTTTGGCTTGTACGAATTTTTTTTTTTTTTTTAATTTTTTTGATTTATAAATCGAGCCTTAGAGACTCGATTTCCAGGTAGGAAAAAAATGCCACATCAGACCATGGAAATCAAGTATTTGAGACTCGATTTATAGGCCAAAATCGAGTCTTTTAGATTCAAGATGCTAGTAAATAATATAGTTTGGGAAACGAAACTACTAACTATATAGTTGGAAAATTATGGTTAAATTCCCATTTTCGCTAGAAAAAAACAAAGAAACTTTATTTAATTGAAGGGGCAAATAAAATATTATTATTATTTCAATATACCTTTGAGCTACAGTAAACAATTATTTTATCTATTTTACCTGCACACATGCTGCAGCAGTGGATCTATTTTAGCTTTCAATACAATAAAATAATATAAACATCACAATAAAATAATATAACCACTACAATAAAATAATATATTTCACTACCAAAAAAAACATTAACAGCACCGGCCACAACCACCTCTACCATCAGCCACACCCATAATCACCACCACCACCACCACCACCACCAGTTCACAGCAGGCAAAAAAAAAAAAAACCCAAATCTCCAATTTTTTCCCTTAACCCAGACCAAACAAAATAAAAAATCACCAGAAACCCACCTGATCGGCGAGCAAGCACTCCGATGCGGCGTGGGTTTGGTGAAGCAGCACTGATGCCGGCGTGGGTCTGGTGAAGTAGCACTGATCGGCGAGCAAGCACTCCAAGCAAGCACTGATGTCGACGAACCCAGCCACCCACCGATGTCGATTTACCCACACAACCACAACCACCACCACCACACCACACCCCACAGCAAAAAAAAAAAAGAAGAAAAAAAAGTAAGGGCAAGATGGGTTGGCGGCGTGGATCGGCGGCTGGGTCTGCGGCGTGGGTCGGCAGCGTAGGGTTGGGCTGGTAGCGGTGTGAGGAAGTTGAGAGAGAGTTGAGAGAGAGAGAGAGAGAGGTAATATTTTAATGGGGGCAGGAATAAAAAATTAATTTTTTTTAGCTCTAAGGTACAGTGCACATCTATTTATATATGTGCACTGTAGTAAGTTATCTAAAAAAAATAAGTATAGCTCCACTGCTGGAGCAAGTTTTTTGTGTGTGATGAGCTAAAATATACCAATATGGTTTTTTAGCACCATTGTTGTGAGTGCTCTTAGTACCTATTTGCTGTAGCATGTAGTCAAATTATTTTGGCTATTATACCAACAATGTGCACAATATTTTGTAGTTTGAGGAGGCAAAAATAGGATTATAGCTATATGCCTCCACCAATAATGATGCTCTGAGTCAATTCATGTACTTGTAGTCAATCAAATGCAACTTATTTTTAACATCTCATCTCCCCTCCTTTTCCCATGCTTGAAAGATCGGGCTAAAATCAACAGTATTATTACTAAATTGGTTGACACTTCTTAGGATATGTTTGGTAGATTGTAATGTAATAATTATTTGTATAATTTAGTTATTCAGCAATTTGATTATGTTTTTATTACTGGGAATAGCTATTTCTTATGAATAAATATTCTTCAAAATGAAGAATAATTATTCCTCTCTAAAAGGGTTGGAATAGCTATTCTTTAGTAGGCGTAATAATTTCTAAAATTGATATATTTTCAAATAAATAAACTTTTTATATACACATAACAATTATGAAAATAAAAAATCATCAAAAAATAATTCATCACTTTCTCAAATTTAAAAAAAATATTTTTTTTTTAGGAAATATAATTGTATAAGTAAGATATTTTCTAAAATATATCTTAAATTTTATTCTAATGTTACAACTCACTTAAAAATGAGTTTAGTTATTCTTTTACAACACATTTTATTCCAGTAATAAAGATTATTATTCCTGTTGCAATCTTCATTTAGTGTACCAAACTTGCTTTTAGTTTTTTCAACAATACATTCAAAACCTCAAATCCTCCCTTCTTGAACTATTGAATTATCAAAAATAAGAATGGGCCAAAGGCCATTAGTTACACAGATACAGAAGTGGGCATTATTAATCATTGAATCCAAATGACATCTTGGAATTGAGGCTCCTTTAGACCATCCGGCAGATTAGAATACATCTGTAGGCCTAGATGATTTAAGAAATACTAACTTTGCCAGTGAATTGGCGCAATAACTCCCTTACCTGTAATTGTAATTGACTTGTACCATACATGGTTCTTGAGGAGGCATGGCTACATGGGGAAAGAAATGAACAAACTTTAGAGCATAGTTCTTCCTTTTCTTTTTAGGGTAAATGTATGAAGAGAAATGTTAATGGATACTTTTAAGGGCATTGGTTTAAAAAATATCTTTAGAAATTTTTTATGGAAAAAGAGAAAAGCAATTAATTTTTTTGACAGTTTTTTATATTTCTCATAAAAATGGTTTAGTAAAATGATCTATTAACAATTTGCTCTAAGGGTACTTGTTACTATGACATATCTCTGTTTCTAGAACTTTGACCTTTACCTAATTGTATCACTTCAATTTTGAATTATTTTAGTCACACCACCTATGTTTAATAATTAGTTTAATCACACTTCTTTCATCCATCATACCGTTTTGAGTCGTAAACAAATGAATACATGACCCTTGACTTGAGAAAGAAAAAGAAAATACTGTTTTATATGTCTAGAATAATTTAGAGATTTTTTTTCTACTGTATTTTACTATTTTATGCTTTTTTTTTTTAATATTACTTTAGATATAAAATTATTATAAAGATAATGGTAGAAGTGTGTGTTGTACAATGTGTCATGTGCCCATCGACTAGTAAGCCATATGAATGACATGAATATCATGATGTGACACTTTCATTACCAATTTGATAAAGAGATGGATAAAAAGGTGCGATTAAATCAAACCTATAGCATAGGAGGTTAAACTAACAATTGAAAACTCAGGCAATGTGATTAGAAAATGATCAAAATTGGAGAAGTCCTTCTAGAATCCTTCTCTTTACAATTTTGCTCTTGTTTTATATTTTTCATTATCTCCAAAGTTTAGGCTATTTTTGTATTATATGAAAATTTCCTCCGTTTTCTTTTTTTGATAGGTATGATATGTTTGAATTTATTAGGGCATTCTTTCTATGATAATTGTAACCTTTATATAATTTTTTTTTAGGTGAGATTAGAACCTAGGTTTCTTAATTAATGACAATGGATTTTTACATTGAACTAATTAGAGCCCATCTCTTTTGAAACTTAAAAAGCAATTATTTTTGTCTTGATGTCAAATGCTCTCTCTCTCCCTCTCTCTACCCGAAAAATTTGTTGTCAAGTTAGGGGCCCATTTGGCCTATGGGCTATACCGCTATACAATTGGAGGTCAAGAGAGAAAATGAACTTTACCATATTAAATATTATAAATTTAAAGGTGCATCCATTGGCATGCTATTTAAAAATTTAAATGACGTGATACATTGTTAATTACAAAAAAAAAAAAAAAAAATCTTAACTATAAAATAAATGAAATGGAAAAGATCCTTTTACAAAACTATTTGGTTATTTTTTAAAGCTTTTCTTTGAGGTGGGATATAAAAATACTTCTTTGTGAAAATGTTGGAAGTTAAGGGTAGTAATCTTGAAATTCAAGGCATCTACTATGACAACCTAAATTTTAATGTTAGATAAGAGTGTATTATCATATAAACCTTGTAGGTTTTTTTTTTTTTTTTGAGAAACAAACACACACACACACACACACATATACAAGGGAGAGGGAAAGGGATTCTAACACAAAGTCACACCACAACTCCATTCAAAAGCCATTGTAACTTTTAAGGGAGGTCTTGATCGTGTCTGTAATGAGTTATTATAAGTTCAGTATTAAGTGTCTAAGATGCAACTCAAAAGAAGAAGAAAATGAAGACTTCAATTGCCGTTTGATTTGAAAAGTAAATTTAGACCTCATATATGTTATTCAGCAAAATATTAGGTTAATTTACCTATTATGTTGATCTAACAATTAAGTTATAATAATTAATAGCTCTATAACTTTTGAACTCTTCCTTATATGGACACCTTCATGGATAGCGCACCCGTACTTCACAATCAGAACCTTCAATTGACTCCAAGAACCTCTTGAAGATTTACTCCACAGCAATGTTGGAATGATGGCTTTGTGGCTTCAATATTTGATCTCTCCAACAAGAAACAACCTGAAAAGAAAATCCCCTTTTAAATTCATGGGTACACATGATGGAGACTAAGATTTTTTCACTAAATCGCTTAGAGTTTTCTGCTTTTCCAACCTAAAGGAAGTTGAACATAATATTCCTTTATATAGAAGACTTAAATAGGGTTAAAAAAAAAAACCCATGGCTTCATTTAAAATATGTCAACAAATCTAACTCTATAATTTTTGATTGATTGAACCTCAGTCGAACAACAATCAAAATGACATATTTTCTTTCTTTAGAGTTAATTCTTGTACGCATGATCATGAACTTAAATAATGAATTATGAACTCATTTGGCAGTTACATTGTCTTGGATTTCTCCAACTAAAACTGAACACAATTTATGCTCACTCCATCGAAACAAGGTTCTCAACACTTCCTTCACAATGGCTCCCCGGTTGGGATACGGTAATCTTGAATCTGACATGTATTAAACAAGTTGGCTATTGACTTGAAAGTCGTGCGTTACGTGCAAACATATAAAAGGGATTATTAAGGATGCCTTGTTCAAATGTTTATAGAGATTTGCTGTGCATATCAAATAAAGAAAACCTAAACCTAGTTTTCACTAACACCTGAGTTCAAAAGATCAATCTTAATCTGGTGTTGCTATTTGATAATCAAGAAGGTTGAAGCCACAAAGGCCTATTCCCAATAGCTTGTGGATTTGAAATCTTCAAGTTAGTCTTTGGAGTAGGTGAGTCAAACTGATAGTGAAGGATATTTAAAATAGAAGATTCCATAGGTGCTGGGGAAGATTTTGGGGTTAGGTCAATAAGTCATCTACCGAGTAGAGTCTAGGGATAAGGGTTTATCTCAGATTGTTACTTCAATTGTATTAGTCAATTCCTTCGTGGGGTGAGGGTATCCCCATAACGATTTTCCTTTGGAGATACTTTATTGGTTTTTGACTTTGTCACTATATATTGTGTTCTTGTTTTGTTGTTATTTGTTATCGTTTCTCCTATGGTGATATACTGATACGCGTGAAAATTTATTTATGGCCATATTGAATGCATAATTGGTTAATTGACTTAAATAATTCAATCTCCCTTAATATATTAAGGGGTCAAAAGTAGTATTTTTTAACACCCAACTAAGAAAAGGGAGGAAGAAAAAAAGAAAGAAAGGGGGGTGGATTGGTTACGAAAACTCTGCTTTGCTCCCTTTCCTCCATTCTATTGGAAGCTAAAATGGTATAAAGGAGCTAAAAGGGAATCTAGTACCAGGATCTAGGACTCACTTTTCTATCGCAGTTTTATATATGATATTATATAATTTCTTAAGAAGATATTGCTTCTCATGTGCTTCTGCATTTCTTTGTCTAATCTAAAGTGAACACTTTGTGTATAATGGTGTTGTAAAGGTGTCATGCGGCTTATCTTCTCTTTTTGCTTGATCAACCACCTACATCATTATTATTAAGCATGCCGACTCCAAATTAATAGGGATTGCATAAAATTAGGATGTGGCTCATGTTATGGTGTTCAATTCAGCGTGAGGTTGTATTTTATTTTATTTATTTGATAATTAGAGTGAAGAATTTAAATCTTGAATATTTCAGTCGGTAATATGAGGTGTCAACAGTTGAGCGACATTGCTTTTGACAATGTTGCCTTGTTTAATTAATTTAGAAATATAAATGCAGTTCACCTAGAAGCGTGTAAATATTTTGTGCATAAAATTTCAATTTGCTAGTGATTGATGATTGATGAGTTTTTGGACCACAATCTCCTCTGTATTTAATTTTTGTCTTTTAATTAATTGGATAATTTAAGATATAATATATAACCATTTGTCAGTGATTAATGATTGATGAGTTTTGGGACCACAATCCCTCAGTATTTAATTTTTTTTTTTTGGATTAATTGGAGAATTTAAGATATAATATATAAGAAATTGTACCTAAACTTTATTCAATATCAACATTACATATTTATTTTTTTAAAATGAAATGAAGAAATTCTTTAGATATATAAAATAAGAAAGACTAAGGAAATCTCGTATTTCTAGATGGGAATTTATAATGAAAAAAAGAAAAAGAAAAAGAAATTGAGTCCTGTAACTTTAGGTTTTAATTTAATCTTTGTTTATCACATCTCAAAATTAATGAAAGGTCATCTATGAATTTAGTGCGTGACAGCCTTTATAGCTTAATGATATTTCGTCGAATTTCCAAAAAAGAAGAGATGAAGGTTTTAAACTTTTAGACGGTAGCATTTGGACAACATTGTACGAAAATAATAAAGAAAACCTGAGCGGTTTAACCAGCCTCAGTAAGAGCTCTTAGATTATAAACTTATATGCAATAGACCCCAAAAATTGTCCTACTGTATTTGAACATAAATATGACCGTATCTAGAAGGTTAAAAAAACAGAACTTTTGTGAATGTTTCTATTCTAGAAGAACAAGTTTACCAGCACTGAAAATTGCACCATGAATTTCATACACTCATCTGGAGTTGCCATTCACCTTACAAGACAAAAATAAAAGGGAGTGTGCATAATTTTTTAATAAAATTTTTGGTGTCTATAGCCTTTTCGATTCTAAAATGTTAATATGGCTATGTGGCTTGGGTCGTAATTTGGCTTTGACAAACAACTCATGACTTGCTGTCTTCTACCATTGTTTTGTTTTCAATATACTTTTAATATAAGTATTGCTTTGCTGAAAGTGAAACCAATTTTTTTTTTTTTTTTCATCTTCACATTTTCTATGAAAAAGATGTTTGTTGGGATTAATAATTAAATTAGTATTGAGGATAATAAAAAATACATACATTTCTATGAGTGAATGTTAGCGATAAGTGAAACCCACTTCTTTTTCGCATTAGAATTATTATGAAAAATATATTATAAGAATCGCTTAAATTTTTAAATTGTGTATATATTATGTGATATAATCATTTATTTCATCTAGAGGTGAACACTGTGATTAGTGGATGAAAAAGTGATGGTTCCCACTTATCACAACATGCTATTTTAACAAGTTATAAAAGTTTTATAAAATAGATTGTGTAGATATATTTACTCATAAAAGTAATATCTAGCTTTGTGCTCAAGTCATCAATGGACAATTCAGCAAAAAAAAAAAAAAAAAAAAAAAAAAGTCATCAATGGACACTTTTGACAGGGGTGACTTCGGCTCAGTTTTGTTATAATATTTGCTCTTCTTGTGTTGAAAACCATCAAACAACGCGTTATCATTATTATTTTGTAATGAGAGAGAATTTTAAATAGCAAACTATTCAAATTTAACATCGCATTTAACAGCGAAAAAGAGATGTAAAAATATAAAGCAACACTTTATATATAAGTAGATCCAGCAAAAACCACTTATATATAAATATAATTAGATCTAGTGAAAAATAGTTAGACGTTGATGAAGGGGTTGTTAAGTGATTTGTGAAATCTATTTTTTTTTTTATGAGAAAAACATGTTAATGTAGTTATATTAATATACATCTTAAAGAAAAGGTATAAAGTTTGCAATTTAAACAATTTGGAGTATAATAATTAAAAAATATTCACTTTAATGAGTGAGTGTTTAGTAATCTATGAAACCCAATTTTCTTTTTATATTAAAAATTTACCATGAAAAATCTATAATGGGTATAACTGAAAATTATTGTAATCATCACTAGTCACTACGATGTGATTAAGGACCTGGTTTAAGTTTTTAATAGATTCAACCTAAAAATTGAGCTCGAGGATTAGGATGTTCCCCGCATTGATGTCTCAAATGGACAGTTCTACTGGGACTGGGAGAATCTTCATCATTTTGTCATAATTGAATAGTTTTTGTGTGTATTATAAAAAGACGTGTCAAAAAAAAAAAAAAAAAGTGAAAGAGAAAGTTAGGTCGATTTCTACTTGTAATTTTATAGAAAAAACAAAAAGAAGAAATGTTTTATTCTATAATCATGATATGGTCATATTCCAAGCAATTGTTGCAATCTCTATTGGTGACACTTGTTTAATTATCAGCTTCTTCAATCGTTGCCCCTTTCATGTTCTCACTCCTTTGTTGCCACAACATTTTAGTGTTCTTACTTGTTATCTTATAATTAAATGTAGCTTCTACTCTACTTTCATCGGAAATACCTAATATTCTTATCCATCATTTTCATATTCTTGGCATTTGCATTAACTCGGGAAATTTTTTATATTTAATATTTATTTTAGCATAAAATTATTTTATTTTATATATTTTCTTTTGAAATTATCGTATAATAGATTATCTTTTTTATATTATATTTTATTAAAATATCAAATTTTCTTGATTTTTTAATTTTTTTTACACAACTATAATCTACTCTCTTTTGGGATACTTAAAAAAAAAAAAATTAAATGCAAAATAAATTGTATTAGTGTAAATTTACATGATTATTATATCAATCATGTATGTGGGTGAATTTTGAGTTTGATTGTCTAAAATATGATATATATATTTTTATTTATTATATAAGCATAGATGTAAGTACTTATCCATTTACCATGTACTGTAAAAACCTCTCACTAACAATCTTAAAATCCATTCCTAAATTTGTAGCCTAAAAACCTATAACCATTAGCGAAGGGAGAAGTTAGATTTATATAATAATTCTTAGTATTTTATATAATTATATTGAACTAGAAACTCTTTAAAATGAGTGACCAAATTATCGGTAATAAGTAGATATTACATTTTTTTTTTTTTTTTGCAAAAGCCAAACTTCTTATCAAGAAGGAAAGAGGATCAATGATTTTCTAGCTCTTTGAAGTGTATTCCCCAATGCTTTTGCTTTTCATTTCATGCTAGTAATCTACCTACTAATTAAGACCTTCTCATTATATATTGTCGAGTCTTAAAAGAAAATATGACTTTAAAAAATAAGTACTAATAGAACCAATTAATAAGTCTTTTGAATCCCATAAAAAAAAAAAGGTCTTTTGAAATGTAAGAAGGTGACCTAGTAGGCTTGGTGACTAGAATAGATCTATATTTATAATTTCCCCAACAAGAAAAATGTGCATAGTTTCTCGAATATTACTATTTCAAGGAACGGGTTATATACCATGCAGTCAACTAATATGAGAAATTCAAGATTGAATCCCAAATTGAATTACAACTCTACAAGCTTTACCATTTTAGATCCCAAAATCAATCATAGTTCAAACATATGATTGATTTGATTCAATGACCCTTTCTCAAAATTGCATGATCCTCAATGCTGCCACTTGTTAGGCACATTTTATGGAAATCTCAACTCTCAAAGGCCTTCTTTGAATTTTATTTTCCTGAAGATTGATAGTCCCATCACAAACCCTATCCATGTTATCATGGCAGACTATTGCAACTCTCATAGACAGAGCAAAAGCTTGAGATAATTGCACTTTATCACTCTAAATTATACCCCAAATTACACTTTGCATCATAAAATTTTAAAATGCATAGTTAGTACCCTAAACTATAACCCATGCCACAATTTGTACATGTTGTTAATTTTGCCGTTATCCTAGATAGAAAACCAAAGTTTAGGGTGCAAATTATAATTGAAAGTATAGTTTAGAATGATAAAATGTAATTTCTCATTTTATTTTTAAGGGATTGAGAAGAGGGGCAATTGAGATTTTCACGTGATGCCATCCAAGATAACGTCAAAATTGATGGAAGGGTGCAAAGTGTAATATAGGTTATAATTTAGGGACCTAACTATGCATTCTGAAAATTGATGGTGCAAAGTATAATTTAGGGTATAATTTAGGATAGTAAAGTATAATTTTTCCAAAAAACTTCTCAATGGTATACTTGTGTGCTGGTATCAATATGGGCTATCATTATTCATTAATGACCTTATGTTCAACTCTACATTGCTTATACCATGCTCTAAATGTCGGCACAATAGATATTTTAATTTTAAAAATATCAAAGTTATATCAAATTTATTATAATTTAAAAAAAAAAAAAATTGACTGAGCAATGAACATGATTGGTGTTGTAACAATGACATTGTAACTAAAATTTTTGTGTACTATTTTGTTTTGTGTTTCTAAGTTGACAAGTAGATCGTAAAGCTTATGCATTTAAATTAATATTCTTACCATTACTTTCAACAATAAAATAACAAACCCAGACATGCAGACGTGCGGAAAAAAGAATGATAAAGAAAGCTCTTGATCATGATTCATGAGAGCCTATCAATTGCTATTTCAAAAATGGATAATTCCAAATGGGAGATTTACAAATTATAAAAGTGAAAAGGAAAAAGAAAGCTCCCTAATGAGATCTAGGAGGTAGCCTCTACATTCTTATATATATAATTTTTTGGTGAAAAAGAGACTATTATATAGCTAGCATTTTCTTAAATAAAAAAGGTCATCTCTTTAAACTTAGTGGGTAACACACCGCAGCCCAACAGGAATCAACATGGCCAACATGGATTGGCCGTCTTACCCACCTTTAAGGATTCCCACCACGCGTGGCCGGTGCTGCTAGGCCATCCTAAGATTTATAACTCTGCACACCTGGCTCTTTGTTTTTTCAGCAAAAGGATATATATAAAAATATAAAAGGGCGGAGCCAGGGGGGTCGAGGGGGCAATTGACCCCCTGACTCCTCTAAAAGTTTCTTCACTCTACATGTATCATGCCAAAAGTTTGCTTCTTTGCCCCACCTAAAATAGAAAAGAACAAAACACACTCCACGTCCACAGTAACAGCTACAAACTATCACTGGAAAATAAAAAGTAACAAAACACTCATTGACACTATTGATAGCATATTTTTTTGATTTTCTATTTCGACCCATTTACCTTTATACCCTTCTCACTAAGTAAAATTGTTTTATGTTGTTATTAATACTAATTAGAATTTTCAAATTAATTGCATTTTTAATAGTGTCTTTTAATTCCCCCCAAACTTAAATTCTGTCTCCGCCACTGTATATATATTGAGAGAGAAAGAGGTTTGTTATGAATTGACCCAAGTGACCAAATTGCAGTGTAGAGTCCGTCTATACTTAACCTTAGTTGTGCTCGAGGAAGTATGGACACCGCATAATATACTACGTGTTTGTGTCGAGCATGTATTGGACACTGGACATGCCTTGGAAATAGTTGCTTATGTGTCTCAAATGTGTTTGGCCAAAAAATAATAATATTTTTTTAGGAATTATTTTACTAACTTTTAATTTTGATTATTTGGTTAATATTTTTTAATTGTTAAAGATTATAAGATTTTGTTATTAATAAATGATGGTCCCATTAGTATTTTGATGGGTTAGATTTTTATTTTTTATTTTTTATATATCATTTTATTTAATTAATTGTAGTCTAAACATCATTTAATAGTCAATAATTTACTTTATTGTCCATTATTGCTCGTAAATAGATATATGTTTAACAATATATGAAAAATAAATTCTTGAAAATATATAAAAAATAAAAATTAAAAGTAAAAATATATTCAATAATTAATTAATATAAGTTTTCTCTTTGTGTCATATCTTAATTTTTAGAATTTGTTGTATTGCCTTATTGTACCCATACCCATACCTATGTTTGTTTATGTGCTAGTCTCTATATATAGGCTATAAGCATTACACACTTTATCATATAGTAACAATGGAATAGTCTAAGACCTTACACTGTAGACGGTAAAAAAATAGTGTCTTAAGTTGATGCCTTGACGGTAACAAATAGTTATAATAAAGAAGTGGATAATATAAGTTCATATCATATTATAAATGTAAAAAATATAAATAAAAAATAATTTCAAGAAAAGAGAGATTGACAGGACATGATTTATAAGTTCATACATAATGGGCAAGGCTTCTTTGAAACCTTTGTGGCTTTTTATTTATTTTTTATTTTTTTATACAAGATAGAATTTCTAATCTAACCTAATCTAAGTATATATATGTGTATCTAGCATAATCTAAGTGTATATGTGTGTAAAACTCCATTTTGGAAACTTGAACCTTAGCCCTTGTCCCCCTACATCTCATAAACACTTATACTTTGTGGCTTAGTTGGCTATTTTATTGTAAGTTCTCCTGACACAATAAAGATCATTGATAGTAGTTAGGCCTTTAAGAACTGTGAGACTTCTTTGGGGTTACACTACAAGGATAATTTTTACTAGATTTAGATTTTGCAATTGGTCGGGGGATAGAAAATTGTGGGGATGGTAAAGTGGGGATAGAAAAAATTTCTCTTATGTGTGTTTGGTTCGGTGTTAAAAAAGTGGAAGGATGGAAAACTTTTTTATTTGGTTGAGAAGAAAAATAAGAGGATAGAAAATGATGTTCGTATAAATTTACTCTTATGCCTCTATTATAAAAAAAAAGTTTACAAGGAAAAAAAAAAACTTAATGTTTAGTGATGTGGGATGGAAGGGACAAGAAACCACACACGATGCTCTTTTTGATGAAACATAAACTAAAATGTTAGTTTCTGATAGTGAATCTCGAATTCACGAAGATTCCTTGAATCCACAATGAGAGATAATCTGAAATCCACTAGAAAATAGAGAGACAAAAGTCTTAACTTTATTGATTGAATAATTTTTAAAAAAGCATTTATAGACTTGGAGACATATTTAAAGGCTCAGTTAAACTTGATAAACAATATAATATATTCTAAAAAAAAAATTCTAATTAATATCTACACATAATAGGAACCAAATTTGATATAAAAAACATTAAAAGCACCTAAAAATAAGGAAATAAATACCCTAAACCTATAATAACAAAAATTACATAAAAATACCAAAATTAATGAATTACAAAAATTAAATTGTAAAATTTGTCCTACATAATTTAAGAAGAAGAAGAAAAAAAAAAAAAAAAACTGAATGTTAACATTGAAACAAGGAAAAAAAAAAAGATAAAAGAAAGGGAACTAAGGGTCCGTTTGGTTGGGATGATGGAAAAGTAAGATGATAAAAAATAGAGGGAGGATGGAAAAGTGGGGGGATAGAAAAGTTTTTAATTTTCCTCATTTGTGTTTGGTTGAGAGGGTGGAAAAGTGGAGGGATGAAAAACTTTTTGGTTTGGTTGAAAATAAGGTTTGTATAAATTTACCATCATGTCCCTCTTAAATAAATAAAAAAAGTAATACATTATAATTTTTAAAAAAATTGTGTATAGATGAAAGTGGACATTTCAAAAAATAGTATAAGAAATCATTCAAAAGTGTTTTCTTAAATAGATAATAAAAATAAAAATTAAGAAGAAAAAGAAGGAAAAGAAGAAGAATCCACCACCTGACAAAACCAAAGAAAGAAAAAAGAAAAAAAAAACAAAAAGTCAAGCTTTACAAAGGAAAAGTCAAAAAAGAAGAAAAAAGAAAAAAAGAAGTTAGAAATGTTAAAGAGGTGGGGGGCAGTTTTATCCAAATGTTTTTCCCACTTTTCACTCAAATTTGGAGAGATTGTATTTTGAAGGGGGAGGAGAGAAAACTTGTAGGCCCCACCACTTTTCTCTCTCCCTCCCCTTCTCAACCAAACAAAAGAAAATGTCATTTTCCACCCTATTTTTCTCTCCCAATATTCCATCCTCTCTATTTTCACCCCAACCAAACGTACCCTAAGTGAAGGGAGGAGAAGGGTGAATGGGTAAATTCCCATATAAGCCCCTCTTTCTTCCCTATTTTTCCCCCAATTTGGGGAGAAAAAAAAAAAACACTCCAAAATGGTGGGTTAGGGGAGAAAACACTTGAGTCTACCAAAATCACCCCCCCCCCCCCCAACCAAACAAGGGCACTATTTAAAATTCCCCCTATTTTCCTCTTCCCCTTTTCCATCTCTCCAAAATCAACCAAACGGGCTTTAGTTGACGCCAAATATCAATCCCTTGTTTTATTCTTTGATTAATTGTGTCATATTTATGTATGTCTTTGTTGACAACAACTTAATGCCATTACTTTATGATTACTTGTTACTGATTTTACCATAATCCTGGAATATCATTGTATTCTAAACATACCTCATAAGGACATTTCATTTGGTGATTTTAAAATCACTCATTAATTTCCTTATCTATACCAAAAACTGATTGGTTTTTTAGTCTGATGATAAAGAGTTATCATCAACAGACGCCATAGGTTGAAACTCTTTTAAAAAAAAAAAAAAATTTAGTATCTATTACCATGCGCCATAAAGACCTTTTATTTATTTATTTTTATATTTTTTTATTGGACCACTCTAAAAGTAATTCCTAGCCACACCCTAGGCTCAAGAATCACTGTCTTTTGCCTAAGAGAAAGTTAAATTTAAATATGAATGCCAATTTTATATATATTTTCTCACATTATTATAAGTTCCAACCCATTAGTTAGCAACTTAAGTGACGAAATGATTCTTGAAAAAGAGAAATTAAAAATTATAGTATTTTATATAAAGAATTTGCATATCCAACGAAAAGATTTAAAAAATGATTGAAAAAGGGGAGGGAAGAGGGTTTATTAATTGAATTGTTAGCTCTTGTCTTTCTTCATTCTAGTGCATGCCCAGCAAATTCTGTCTCTTTACATGATACCAAAACAATTTTGATATGATTGGCACAAATTGACTAAATTATACTATTGTTTAAGATCTTCGCAATTTATAATACAAGATTGTCTATATATATGTTAATAAGAATAAATTCATGAAGAAAAAAAAAGAGACCAAAGAAAAGAAAGAAAATTTGAAAGGCCAAAGAAGGATTGAAGAGCAAGACCATATACTTCAAGAGAAGGAAAACGAGATTGACGGGAAGTGGTTCGATGGGTGACTTTTCCTTGAAACTTTGCCAATCGTTGACTGTTTCATTAGCACTCAACACGAAAAAGCCTGAAATCTTGGGTAGGCCTTGAAGAACTGTGAGACATCTTAGAGGATATACCATTTCAATGAAAACTTTCATTAGCTAGATTTTGCCTTTTTTGAGAAGAAGCTAGATTTTGTTGATGTTAGATATCAATGCCTTATTATATTCTCTCTTTTTCATATTTGCGTATCTTTATTTTGACCAAAATTTTATTTGTTTTATAATTTATCTGTTTTTACTTTTATTAAAGGGAGAATTATTATATCTGTCATTACCATGCACCGTAAAGACCTTTCTTATTAATCACTATAAACTTATTTGTTGTTATATTTGCAACATCAATAAAAATAATTATATCCATTATTATCATACCTTATAGTGACATTTTTTATTGGTCCACTCTCAAAGTAATTTCTAGCTACAACTTAGTTTCAAGAATCACTATCAGAACTAAAAATAAAGTAGAATTCTAATTTTAATTTCTATGTATTATCTCACATTAATGTAAGTTTCTACTCATTATTCATCAAATTGAATGATCAATTGTTTCTTGGATAGGAGAGGCTATAGATTTAGTAATTTTAGACTAAGAAATTGAATAGCTAAAAGAGCTATAAAAAGAGTAGGGAAGAGAGACATTGAATAGCTAGCTCCCTTCCTAATGCATGCCCTGTATATGATGTCACTTTTGAAGGGAAAATCTCAAAGCTTTGCCTGTGATAATCAAGTTTCAATATGATAATAAGTCTGCTCCTTAACAATTCATGTATTCTGAGTATAATATGACTGCTCATTTTTGCCATTCTTATACTCCACAATTTGGAAATGAATCCATATATCTTAGTAATTTACACTTGTTTTAGCACTTGAAAGGTGAAAGGTGTATCTATGTCTTTTAAAGGAATGAAAAACTGTCGTGTACTACTAAATATATGTTTGATTTGAGAGGGAATATGATTTCACGTTTTTGACTAATCCGAATATCCCTTAGGCACACCTAGGGAGACATATATGCTAGGCTTGTGCCAGTCCATGCATATTGCATATGTCTTTGGTTAAACTTGTTGAAGCTAACTTCCGATGCCAATATCAAAATTTGTGCTATTCTTAATACGCTAATTATGTTTCAATTCACATTGCTAATGCTCTGTGTGTAGGATTTAAACACAGTACTCTATTCCAGCCTATAATTAGTTGCCTTCAAGCTAGGTGAATCTTGAGGAAGAAAAATGTCAAAGCGCAAATATATACACCACTTTAGAAACATTGCATCTATCTTACCATTGTGCTTCTTTTCTATTATTTTGTCAACGGCAACGTCTTTATCTTGATTCTTTTCAACTTATCACTTTGTTTATCTTTTATGCACTAAAATAAAGGCATGTATAAATTTTATCCAAAACCCCAAATCATCAACTTCCACATATATAGAGATGATTGACTAAAATATATTTTAGAAGATTCAATACTGCCTGAGTTCTAAATATTTCAGGCAGTTAGAAATTGACTGTTCATTAAGCCTTGAAAGTTGAAACCATATTGAAGAAGAATAATAATAATAATGCAATCAAACTATATCTACATCACCTATTGAAGCTAAATAACACTTCAAATGCATCATACTAGCAAACCACCATATATAAAATGCACACTAGGACACAAACACGTCCAACATATATAAATTCTCGTGATTAGTTAAGGAACCATGTTTGCTGCTGAGAATGTGTCAATAAAATTGATCCAATTATCTTCATCGTCTTCATCTTCCTCGCCCTCGCCGCCTATATGGCTCCATTGAACTTGAGGATTCTTCTCAATTTCGTCGTTCCTCGCAAACCTTCCTCTGATGCGTGGCCGACTGTCTGCCAAGGTCTTCCTACAAGCATACTGTATTTAAAAAGAGAGTGTTAAGAATAATGCCTGTAATAACCTAGTGATCACAATCCAAAAAGCATAGTGAAATTGAGTAGTAGTGGTAATTAAGTTTATTCATTTAAATTATCGGTACCCTGTTTGATTGCAAACTGTAGGTGAATTAAAATTCTTACATAGACATGATAGTATGACAGAAAGGTCAAGATATTATGGAGGTTTCAGTAATGGATTAATTGCTTTATCAGAAGTGACCATCACTTCATGTATTAGTCTCAAAACAATTTGACCGTAACTGTTATTTTACATATGCTGTCTCTCATTGTGTGACAGCCAGTGCCATATGAAACACAAAGACCCAGTGCACAGAGAAGCTAATGCACATAAATTCATAATTGTTCTGCAAATAGTAAGTGTCTGTTTGGTAACGCAGTTCAAAACTGCACTTTTTCTAAAGGTACTTTTTTATTTTTTAACGCAAAATTTTTAAAACAACCACATTTCCCAAAAATTGAAAAATAAATTATATCAAACAAACACTAAACGTCCGTTTGAATATTGCTTATTTTGCTGAAAACTAAAAATTGAAAACACTATAGTAAAATAATTTTTAAATGTGTAAATAATGCCGTAAAACCCATTTTTAATGAAAAAAATTGCTGAAAAAAGAGGTTTGTGGGTCCTATAAATAGTGCACGGGACCCACTTGTGTGACACCACAACCACAAAACGCTCAAAAAAGAAAAAAAGAAAAAAGGAAACGTGCAAACGCAGATGCATTCATTTTCATCCGTATCCAAAACTAGCTTAAGTGTGCATTTGGAAAGTAATGAAAATTATAAATTATTTCACTATTCAGTTTATTTTTGTTATTATTCATGGGCTCCACTGTATTATTTCAACTAACTTTTATTTTTATTTTTATCTACAATATTTTCAGTATTAAGTTTTCAGTTTTAGCAAAATAAGCGGTATCTAAACATACCACAGCCTAACTATAATAGTTTTGTGTCAACTCTACCAGCAACTGCGAAACTATGACCCCTTAAGCTTTCCAATAATTTAAAATTTATCCTTAGATTTAGTTAAAATTTTCAGATAATATATGGATGTCCCCTCTTCAATTATTCATATTTCCCATGTAACCTTCTTAAATTGATAAATTTCTATATTTGTTAATACTTTGGCTCCCTTATTCTTAAAATACTAGTTATCAAAAAAAAAAAAGAAAAAAGAAAAAAGAAAAGAAAGAAGAATATTCTAAAGGTTTTTCAAAGATGGAATAAAAACTTAGAGAAATGTTTGTAAAGCCTACGAAATATCACAAAATATGATCATTTCCTTATCCTAGAGAGATGATTAGAAATTCTACTGTTGATGGACAGCCTCATAGTGATATTTGAACAAATATCACTATTTATGAGTTATGATACTTACAGGAACATGTAGCAAAAGCTACATGTGACAAGACGTATCATATCTAGTGCACCCATGAACGAAAGTGAAAAAAAAAAAAAAAAAAAAAATCTAAATGAGCTATGATTTTGCAAGTACCATACATCAATTCTTTTTTTGCCCTCACTGCTTACTTTTACACGAGTACCTTACATTGAGTAACTTTTTTTTTTTTTTTTTTGGGTCACTATTAATTAACTAATAAGAATTGAATCTACCACCCTACTTCATCTTAATATTTATGGCATTTTTCTAATAATAAAAATATTTATGGATATTTTTTGATTGTCATCGCAATGATTATTATGTTAGGTAATTGTCTCAAATGCAATTTAAAAAAAATATTATTTAATGTTAAGTTGTTAACCCATTAACAAATAAACATGATAATAAAACCTTAATCTTCTTGTTGAAATTTCTTTGGGTTCTCTTGCTCCTATATCTCTCAATCCTCTCCTTTTTCTCCTCAGGACTATATCTGCACGCTCTGCTCATACTTTCAATGATGATACTATTCTCATTGGACAATGGGCTCTCCGATCGATGACTATGTTGCATCATATTAATTCTCTGCACCCACATAATTAAAAAACAAAATTAGACGAAACTAAAATAGCTCAATCACAATCAGCATATATCAAATCACATCACCAAAAATAATAGCAAATACTACTTTATTAGTAGAGGGTTATCCACGTGTATTTTAAACAGGTTATCCACGTAATTAAAAGGTAATAATATAATCATTTTAATTATCATCTAGTACTATGAACCAATTTCCCTTCAAAGAAATTTAAAAATAGGTAAAAAAATAAAAAATCAAAAGGATGGTTTTGATGGTACAATAATTTTGCATGTAACTCGGTACACTGAGCGTGCGTTTGACTTGCTTAATTTTGTTAATTTATTTTTACTACTATTTATAAATTCTATTATATTATTTTAATTAATTATTATCTTTATTAATTGTGCTTTTATAAATTTTTTTTTTTAATTTTAACAAAATAAATGAACCCAAATCCACCAAAGCCGTCCTTGACTCACCGAGTTAAAAGACATGTCATTACGTGAAAAACAAAGTGGGCATTTTAGTAATATACGTACCTGCAAATCTCCAGTACTGAAGACCCTTCTGACCGGACCAGACTCCGAGTCGACAAACTCGTGAGTCGAAGACGAAACGAGTTGGCGAAACCCGCTCTTCTGGAACGAGTTGCTGCTCACGCTTCGCTGAAAAAAGGTGGGCCCCTGAGTCTGGTGACTCGCGAACGAGCTCGTCGAGCCGTAGCTACTGCAGCCACTGCAGTTACTGCTATTATTATTTCCAATTTCGGGCGAGTTCATAACCGAGTCGAACTCGGAGGTGGGGGAGGCGAGTTGGTCGAGTAAATTGGGTGGAAGCAACGGTAACGGTAGCGGTAGAGTTAACGTTGGGAGGTCGAGTGGTGTGAGGTTGTCGGGTGATGTGGCGGGATGGCCGAGAAAATCGGCAGCGCGTGTGAATGCGGTGTTTGGGTGAGTGTACATGGCGCGTGGAGTGAGAGAAAATGGAGGTTTTTTTAAGGGGTTTTGGAATTTGATGGATTTAATTTTTTTGAAGAAGTTCGATGAGTGAAGAGACTTAAGTTGAAGGGTGCGAGTACTTATTCCACTTTTTTTTAGAGAGAGAGAGGAGCTGGAGTCTGACGTGGAAGATGACGTCAATAGCTTGAGAGTTTGAGAATGAGTTGACCTGAGATCATCCCTCAACTCAGAAGAGACGTTGGCCTAACCACGAGCCACATGTTCAGTTCAACTAGCTCTTTTTCATTTTTTTTTTTTTTTTTAATGAACTTTTGTCGTTTTTTTTCTTAATTAGAATTTAAGACTTTCACACTACTCTGTCTATTGTTGCATCTTCTAGAAAATAGAATTGAAACCTGGATTAAATTTAGGGTTCATTTGGAATAATTTATTCCACTGAAATTGAAAACTTTTTATTAAAAGTACTGTAAATAAAGATAAAAGTTAGTTTAAATAGTATAATGAGACCCATAAATAATACCAAAAAGTGCAGTGAGACTCATGAATAGTAACAAAAATAAGTTAAATAATAAAATAAACTAAATAGTAAAATAAGCTAGTTTTAGAGCATTCACATCCGGTTTCTACGAAAAATTCTATTTTACCATCTTAAAACCTACTTTATCATTTACTAGTATTATGCCCGTGCGATGCACGGCTTAATAAAAAATATTTTGATTATATAATTAAATTATAACAAATAAAATGAAAAAAGAATTAATTCAAAATTTAAGATTAAAAAATAAATTGTACTTGTACACTTAAAAGAAATTTATCTTTTATTTCTTATTTTGATATTTAAATCATTTGTTTTAGTTTTGATTTCATTCAAATGGTTATAAGCTATATCAACCCTAAACCAGCATATGTATCTATATGTAACATTTTAAATTAATAATAAATAAAAATATAATACTCTAAATTAATGTAACATTCTAACTTACTAATAAATAAATATAACACCCTAACTTAAAGTAATGTTTGTAATTGTATTGTGTTTTAGCCTTTAGGAACATATCATATTATATTTTTTATCATAAGAAAAACATAGATATTAATATTACACATGAAAAAAATAATGAATTCAATAATTGAAATGGTTGAAAAAAAAATTAAGCCAAAACCTCAATTCATTAATGAAAAAATATCCAAAATTTTAAACTTAAAAAAAAAAAAAAACAGAGTTAAGTAAAGATAGACTTACATAGAAACTTGGACAGATGGATTCTCTCGTATCCAATTTCATGTTTGACAACAACAAATTTTGCTTTTAGTTAAAGAATATAGATTACATGGAACAAAGCACCAAACAAAAGCCATAACAAATTAAATCCATTATAAAATATTGATGTCAACAACAAATAACTCATATTATATACAATAAAAAGGCAACAAATACACAAAATATATTCAATTTGACAAAAAAAAAAAAAAATTACCTGCAAGGTTGTAGGTAGGATAGAGAGGAAAAAGGAAGAATATAGCAAATAATTGTAAAATACGTAGTAGAAATAATGAAACACCAAAAAAATGTGTATATATATGTATAGTGGAAATTTTAGGTTGTAAAGAAGATGATATGAACAAAAAAAAGTAGTTTAGGTGAAACTCAAATACTTTTTTTTTTACTTTATTATTAGGAAAAAGATAACATAAGATGCAAATTTATCAAAAAAAAAAAAAAAAAAAATGCAAGTTGTATCTTTTTTTTTTTTTTTTTTTTTTTTTTTTTTTTTTTAAACTTATCATAAAAAAAAGAGAGAAGTTTGGAATGTTTATCAGCATTTTCATCTCAAATTGGAGTTTACGGTTGCTGAAGCTCGTGAATGGTGATAACGTTTTTCCAAGTTCCAACTACTACAAATAGCAAATGTCAAATGTTTGTGCGTGCAGGAAACTTAACGCAGTCGACCATACAATAAACTATCTCCGCGGTTTCAAATACTTTTTTTTTTTAATCCTTTTACGTTTTTTTAAAGCAACATAGGAAAAAAAAATGCAAATTCAATTTTTTTTTCTTTTATTTTTTTTATCTCCCTTTTTTATTTAAATTCTATCTTTAGGTAATTCTATCCTTTTGATTTTAAGTTTTGTTGATAACATTTTAGATAAACACAACTGTTATAGTTGTAAATCAAATACTACTTTCTTTCGTTACTTAACTTGTCATATTTATCCAAAAAATATGTATATATCTATTTTTAAAATCTAAAAATTTATTAAAATTTCTACAATTTGGTGAAACCACGTGGCGCAACTACGGCGTCTAAGCCCAGCTTTTATTATATATAATATGATATGATATCATACCATTTTACAACACCCCTAACATCCCAACTTTTATTTTCCTATTTAACTCATCAAAATAGTATATATTACCCAATAAAATAATATAATCCATCTCCACCACTGCCACGACAACAACACAAAAAAAGAAAAAAGAAAAATCCATCACCACCACGGTAACAACACATAAAAAATCAAAGAAAAATCCTCCACCACCACGGCAAATCCACAACAACAACACACCCACCACCACCATGGATAGAAACCCACAAAAAATTAAAGAAAAATGCACATTAGAACCCATCAGAACCCACGCCAGAAACCCACATTTGACCCACACCAGAAATCCACATCAGATCCCATGCCAGAAACCCACATTAGACCCACGCCGGAAATCCATATCAGATCTCGCCACGCTGTGACCATGCTGTGACCACTATGAATCCAACTCAGCTTCGGTGGCAAGCTGAGAGAGAGAGAGAGAGAGAGAGAGAGAGAGAGAGAGAGAGAGAGAGAGAGAATCATAGAAAAAAAAGAAAAAAAAGAAAAAGAAAAAGAAAGGAAGAAGTAGAACTGAGTGAGAATCAGAGAAAAAAAGAAAAATAAAAAAAGAAGCAGAACTAAGGACGAAGTAGAACTGAGTGAGAATCAGAGGAAAAAAAGAAAAAGAAAAGAAAAGAAAGGAAGAAGTAAAATTGAGGAAGAAGAATTGATTGAGAATCAGAGTAAAAAAAAAAAAAAAAAAAATAAGGAAGAAGTACAACTGAGTGGGTGAAAGATAGAAAAAAGTAATATAATATTATATACAAGATGCTACAGTACCGTCATTAAAGTAAGACGATACTATAGCACTATTGTAAAAATTTATACAATTAAGAGACCAGATGATGAGGGGTTTTGGGGCTTTGATGCTAAATTTTACCAACATATGGCATTTGCAAGACCTAATGTGAATGCACTTATAATATGTTTCCAAACGCAACCTTAGTTAAATTTTTAAGTAAATAAATCTTTTTTTTTTTTTTTTTTTTGTGTAAATTTTAACAATTGAATCTTTAACACACCCTAGTCTTTGATTCTAGTGTCGTTATCTTTTACTGCTCACTTTTTCACAACAATTTTATAAGGAAAACTGTAATAGGTTGACTGATACTTTTACATTGATTTACTACTGACAATCTACAACATTAAAATTATGGCACAAAAAGAAGTGGTTCTAGATTTTTTTTTCTTGCATTATATTGTTTGTTTTCTTTATGCATGCAATTAAAATATTTTTTCATAATTGCTCAAAATAATTCAATTGACACATTTTAATGTTTTCAATAATGTCATTCAAGGTTCAGATCTCTCATCCCCAATTATTGAATTGTATAATTTTTTTTTTTTTTAAAAAGAAAAGTTTTTCTACATATATGCTATAGTGCTTTACAAAAAAATTAAATAATGTCCGAGAGCCGAATATAAGACTTTTTAAAATAATTCTTGGTTATAGCGTTATTCAATCTGGATAAAAAAGTGTTTTGAAGAGACGGATTCTAATGCTTCAAGATAGATTTGTTTTGTTCTATTATAATTTTGGTTATATTTTCTCAAAGGGCATCTCATAGAGTGATTATATAATGGGCAAAACTTAGATATAGTACCTTAACTACTGTTCATCAGGTACCCCATTTAAAATTTAGCCACCTGTCTATTCACTTAACAGAGCAAATGTGTGTTAACAGTTAACATCCTCCCCCCCCCCCACACCTTTTTTTGTCCATCACCTTCAGATGTGTGAAAACCAAAGTTCATGACCTAGAACTCCTTCTTTCTTGGAAAAATTATCCTTAACCCATGTAGTAATTATTTAGAAATCACAACTCCAATATGAAATTAAGATCAGTATTTTTTTCAACCACCAAAGCTAGGCACCTACCAAGCCTAACCAGCCGTTCAAATTGCAAACCAAAGTTCAAATCTTTGAGATCAAAAGCCAGCCACATCGACCTTCTGACTGTTTTAAGGGTTAGATTAGAAAAAAGAATTATCAAGAGAGAGATTAGAAAAGAGAGGAACAAAGAAAGAAATAGAGACTGGCATCCAACAAATCTTTCAATTTGACAACGCAAAACACATGAGAGCCAACCCTTTCCTCCTTTTGAAATATTGATTTCTTCAAAATCTAGAAGTCTTAGAGTGTGAGATGAGATTGTTTACCATGGCCATTTTTTTTCTCCTCATCGTAGGAGCTCTTTCTTCTCACCTAGTGTGAGCTTTTCTTACTTTCTTGTCTTTTAGTCTTTTAGTGTAGCCTAAAGGATAAGAGAGCTGGTGCCCCAAAGTGTCCGCTTGCTGCCATATGGGTTGCACCATGGATGCAGACTTCTTAGAAAGGATTCAAAGAATGCAACTTATTACGGAGAAAGATGAAACTATAACCATACGTCCAGTGTGGAGACAAGAAATTCTAGATGAATACTCTCTAAGCCTAATCAGGAAGTTTCTTACTGCTAAACCGATTAACTTAAGAGTAGCAAAAAACCTTCTAAGGGGACAACTTGAAGATTGTGGAGGTCGGGGTACAATTTAAATTCACTCTGGAAAGCCAACTACTTTGGGTTTGGAATAATGGCCCTTGGTGCTTTGATAACCATATATTGGCCGTAAGGAGATGGGAGAAAGGCATGACAACTAAGTCTGTGACTTTCGCACACCTTCCTTTTTGGGTCCAAGTGTGGGGCCTCCCTTTTGATTTAATGACTGAAGATACAGGCCACGATATTGGGAGGGGGCTCGGGAAAATCATTGAAGTAGACTGTAAGGCCTTTAAGTTTGACCAAGCCTGATTCTTAAGAATTTGAGCTGAAATCCCCTTGGACAAACCACTTCGATGGGGTGGTCCAGTTGTAAGTCCGGAGGGAGATGAAGTCCGAGCTGCATTCCGGTACGAGCACTTGGTTGGGTGGTGTTTTGCATGTGGTAGAATTGGGCATGATGAGAAGGAGTGTAGTATGGCTGGAGGGGAGGATATGGAAAACTGGTGGTATGGGGAATGGATGAAAGCCGGTACTTGTATCCGCTCCGATAATCAGAGGAGCAACCAACGTAGCCCACGCCACCATCAGAGTGAACCGGCCACCCAAACTGACCCTAGTCTGAGGACAGCTAGCCCTACCCAACCCATTAATGCAAAAACGAAAAGCCTGAAAAATAAGGAAATGGATGCGGCGAGCCCCACTCGTATGTTATGGACATTAAAGCAATCAAATCACCAGATTTTACTCCTTGATACTTTATAGGTGGACGTGGAAAATATAGAAAACAGGGTTAATGCACAATCAAACCTGACTAATATGGAAACCAAAAATAATGAAGGCAATCTTTATTGCGTGCCAATCAACTATGGTGAGTCAAACGCAAAGCACACGACTTGTAACCTGGAGTCACGTGCACACGTTACAGAGAAACAAACAGCGCCCACATCCACATGGAAGAAACTATCTAGACTAGGGCTGACCATTAACAAGAATAACAAGGGTGACCGAGTAGCAGTGGGGAAGAAGAGACAATTTGAACATAGGAAACTTGACGATGGCCAAGGCATCAAAACCAGCAACAAACGGCTTAAGGGTGTGGCCGATTTAACACAACCTACCTCTCCAATGATGGTGGCTGTGTCATAGCCCTGCCGATCGCAATGATTGTCCTAAGCTGGAACTGCCGGGAGCTTAGGAACCGCTCGACATTTGAGGTTCTTGCTGACTTGGTAAGAAAAGAAGATCTCGTAATTTTGTTTCTCATGGAAACAAAATTGACAGTTCGTGAGATGGAACCAATTAAGTCGGAGTTGGGTTTCTCTTCTATGTTAGCTGTATCAAGTGAAGGAAGACGAGGGTGTCTGGCTTTGTTGTGGAAAACTGATGTGGTGGTTGACACACAAACATACTCCCCACACCATATAGATGTACAAGTCCTATCCACCCAACTATGGAGATTAATAGGTATATACGGATACCCGGAGGAGCAGATGAAGTCAGAAACATGGAGATTAATACGGCACCTTTATAATAGATCCACCTTACCTTGGCTATGTATTGGCGACTATAATGAGATATTAAGCTTTGAGGAAAAGAATGGCAAGCATCCTAGACCATTACCACCAATGGTTGCATTCTAAAATGCCTTGTTAGCTTATGGCTTGATTGACTTGGGCTATTATGGGTACAGGTACACATGGCGAAATGGACGAGAAGGCAAAGCTTTCATCGAGGAAGGATTGGATAGAGCATGTGCCTCCCTAGAATGGTTGGCGTTGTCCTGGCAGCCAAGGTGGTCCACATGACAGCTTCGTACTTCGACCATGACCTGATTGTAATTAACACAACTCCCCCAAACCATCAACAAAATCGGAAGAGACAAAAATTCCATAGTTTTGAAGAGAAATGGGTGGCTCATCCAAAGTGCAAAGCGGTAATCTGAGACTCCTGGACCCATGCCCAACCTTCGGGCAGCCCTATGTATTACCCCTTCGAGAAAATTAAAAGCTGTAGAGCACACCTAGTAGCATGGAGCAAGTCCGCCTTCGAAAACACAAAAGTTCGCCTAACAAAAATGCAACAAGAACTTGAGGAACTAGTGAAGCAGGGGTATGCACCAAACCTGGAACATATCAACATATTGAGGAGGGAGGTGAATGAATTGATACACCATGAGGAAGTTTTTTGGAGGCAGTGGTCTAGATACATATGGCTTCTGGCGGGTGACAAAAATACAAGATCCTTTCACCAAAGAAAGAAGAAAAATAGCATTGACGGACTGCATGATGAAAATGGAGTGTGGCAAACAGACATGGGAAAAGTCACTACAATTGCCAAGGGGTACTATGTTGACTTGTTTAAAGCCCAAAATCATACTAACATGGAAAGGGTGTTGGATGCTGTTGATAGGGTAGTCACGGATGAAATGGTGCAGTCTTTAACCCAGCCATACTCGAAGGAAGATGTAAAGAGAGCTCTCTTTAGCATGCACCCATCAAAATCACTCGGACCGGATGGTATGTCTCCTTTCTTTTTCCAAAAATTTTGGCACATTGTTGGACCTGATGTTATCTTAGCTGTGTTATCTGTCCTACACTCTGGAATATATTTGAAGAAAATGAATTACACATACATTGTACTCATACCCAAAAAGAATGACCCACAAAATATCATGGATTTTCGTCCCATAAGTTTGATTAATGTTATATCCCGGATTATATCAAAAGTACTTGCAAATCAGGTAAAATCTATCTTACCCAATATTATATTTGATGCCCAAGGTGCTTTTATTCCTGATAGGCTTATCATAGATAATACCACGATGGCGTTTGAAATGCTTTATCCTACGCGTAACCGGAGAAAAGGAAGAATAGGTCACATGGCAATAAAGCTTGATATAAGCAAGGCATATGATAGAGTAGAATGGAGTTTCCTCCAACGGATCATGCTTAAGATGTGACTACCTGACCAATGGGTGAATTTGGCTATGGAAACCATGTGTACAGCCTCTTACTCCATACTTATCAATGGGGAACCAAAAAGCCTCAAACCGTAGCCCTCTCTCTCTCTCTCTCTCTCTCTCTCTCTCTCTCTCTCTCTCTCTCTCTATATATATATATATATATATATATCAGAGTCCATGGCTTTAGATTAGAATTGATGGCCAAAATTCCTTATGCTATCACCATTATTCGCTGCCCTACATAGCTAGCCACCACCATCAAGGCGGTGGCTTTTAATCCCAACCCTTCCTTCTTTCTCTCATATCTATTTCAAACCCTAAGATCTTTGTCTCTCTCTTTGCATACCCACACTCTCTATCTAGATTAGAACCTAAGATGAAAATCTTCAGAGATATCTGAAATAGAAAAGTGCAGGAAAGTTGCTTGGTCAGATGAGAATCCACTGGAGATTAAGCAGCCGTAAAGGCCTTCGATGTTGTCTCTTTGATCTGTATCTCTCTTGTTAGGACATATGTGATTTAATGTTAGGAACATATGTCAATATTTTATGTAATTGGCTAATCCTTTGACAAAACGCATTTTACTTGTAATTGGGTAGATCCAGGATGTGTTTAATGCTTCAAGAAACAAGGTTTCAAGTTCAAGTGTTAAAGTCATGCAAGTCTATCCAAGAATCAAGTTAGAAAATGTTGGATTTTAAAACTTGATAGTTAGCACCTATCGAGGTTTAAAAGCTGCTGAAGCCCGTGCCTTTACAACTAACTCGATAGATGACTATTTATCGAGGTTTATGAAATTCAGTTTTTCAGAACTGATTTTAATCCAAACCGTGGGTGTATGTTTGGGTTTTCTTTTCTCACAACCCTAAACATATATAAATATTATTTTAAGGGCCGTCACAGCTAATGCAACTGAATGAAAAAGTTTTTCACAAGCATATTATGACCAAGCTACTTCATGATCTTCATCGTGTGATGAACTGAAGAACTTTGCAGCCAACATCCTTCTCAAGTTAGTGATTAAGTCGCGTAATGGGATCCGCATAATTGGCTAGTCATGTATTAAGAGCCGTACATTGAAAGGAGAGATTATCACTACATAACAAGTTTAATTGGATATTGGGGTAAGGGTTCAATTGTAGGTTGGTATAAGGTACTGAGATTCCTTTACTTGTAACTGCTTGTTTTGATAATAGTGGATTCTCGGGAGTGGTGATCTTAAAATCACCCGATGGGGTTTTTGCCACGTAGGTTTTCCCCATTTGTAAACAAATCACCGTGTCAATTTAATTTTTGTTGCATACTTAGTTTAATTGGTGATTTGTTTGTGCTGCCATGTACATTGCATGTTAATTTGATTAATTAATAAACTTGACTAATTAATCAATTAAGTCATCACAAGGGATCAATACATTTTTGGCCTATCATCTCTTGCACATTATAATTTGGTTGGTGAGAAAGTGCAAGAAAGAGAAACTTTGGCTATTTTTTGTGGATGTAACTGTTTGGTTGGTGAGAAAGTGTAGGAAAGTGAGAATTTTTCTTAGTTGTTTTGTGGATCTCATTATTTGATTGGTGAGAAAGTGTAGGAAAGTAAGATAATATTTATTTTATTTTATTTTATTTGGTTTTTTATTTAAAAATAAAAATTCATTTAGATATTTCAAAGGGACATTTTTGGTAATTCATTGTAAAAATTATAATTATTTTTAAAAATGTAAGAAACTAACAAGGCAAAACAACATTACATTCTTGTAATGTGATAAGAATGTAACTAATGAACCAAATATTGTAATGTTACAATCCTTTAATGAGATTCCATAAATTTAACATTACAATGTGATGTAATGTCAAGCGAACCAAATGCACCCCTTAAGGCAGGGATAAAGCCAGAACTTTGGGTTAGGAGAGGCAGCTTTACTGTTAGTTGTATGTGGCGGTTTCAACCTTTGACTCTGTTACTATTTAACGACTAAGGGTTTTTTTTTTTTTGGTGTAAGAACAAAATTAATTTTTGTTTAGAAAATTTTAATGGGTAGGGTTGTTTATTTTGGATAAAATTGGTAATTGGGCTTAATTTTTTTTTTTTAGTTTTATTATTGGTAATTTTTGTTGTTGAGCTAATTTTTTTTGGGCTTGTATATTTTGTTTTAGATTGTAGATCTATAAATTTTTTTATGGTCACTAAAATGAGGAAAATGCTAGAATTATAAATTTTTATTATAAATTACTAATATAATAAGTAGTTATTGGTAAGTAAAAATATAATATAAGTGGTGTGCCCATATGTGAACTAATAAAAATTTATTACCAAAATAGTTTGTAAAAATATTGTAAAAAAGTTTGTGAGTATAACTTAAAAGAATCAATGACATTGTTTAAGAGGAGAAAAAGGTAATTTTATAAAACAAAATTGCTAAAATTAGTACATATATATTATAATATCTTTTTAAAAAAAATTAGGGGGGGCCATTGCCCCTTAGTCCAACAGTGGCTCCGTCCCTACCCCAAGGATTTAGGTCAACCATGTTTGCACGGTGGTATTATATAAATATAGTTTTGGTGATATGTAATAGGTTAGGGACGATTAGGGTTAGGGTCTTATGATCAACAAACATAATTATAATCATAATAATGATCTTTAGAATAAATAAAACCCCCCATTATTGAGAAGATTACAGATAAGGTCTTATGACAAAAATGTCATCATCATTACAATGAAATGATAATTAGTTGCTAATTCGGATGTGTAAAACATTGAAATAAGACTTTTTGAACCCCTATACAGTAATTTATAATGAATTTATGTCCAAAAAGCGTAGCGTTTTTTCTAGAGACAATCTTCTTTGTCGCTTTCAAAGCTTCCATAATGAAGCATAATCCCCTAACAGAATCGGAATTTCTTATTGTTTGGCCTTGGACTCGTGAGTTGTGAGTTGTGACTCATGAGCCTAAGAACAACCCATTTGACTAGGAAAATTTGTTTCAGTCTCAGCCCTGGTTCTTGGCTTAAGTGGTTTAATAATAAAATAAGGCCAGGAAATTATTCAAAAAAAGAAAAAGAAAAAGAGAGTACTAGTTTTTTCATCGAAAAAAAGAAAGTAATTTGTTTTATAAAGTCTCAACAAAAATCTCAAAATAGTGTTCCAAATTTAAAATGGAATACTTCTTACTTGTCAAAGCCTTAAAAAACATTGCTATTTTAGTCTTTTGCTACTGACTAATTCTTAATTTGCATGCAAGAACACAAATATCCCATCAGTAAAAACATTTTCCATCTAGGTTCACTCTTATAATAGACCCTCTTATTCTTTATTCTATTAATAACACGTAGAGAGTTGTAGAGCCTAGAACCCCCCCATTTTTTTGGCCATTGTAGGTCAGACTTTGAGTTTGCAAAAATACCAATTGAAATTATGGTGAAGATCTAAAGTGATTGATGCTTGACTCAAATCTTTCACGCTACAGTATCTCCCCCCCCCCCCCCCCCCAAAAAAAAAAAAAAAAAAAAAAAAAAAAAAACGATGATAGAAGCTTTGAAAATGGTCTGAAACTTGATAACTTGTATGAATCGCCTTGGAAGAGGGGACCTAAAGAGCATCTTCTTTTAGTAGGCCCAGAAGAATCAACTATATCACTTCAAAAAGGGGTATCTATATATATTTGAGAAACATCATTCATCCAATCGATTGCTCTGAAGACTTTTATGCATATTGGTGCACAAAGTAACTAACTGGGTGTACTAGACGTTTCGTTCTTCGGTTGGTCAATAACTAGGTCGTAGCCAATATGAACCAATAGGGAACAAAATTTTGTACATGTATTTCAAGAACAATGATTTCCACAAACTCAATCACTCATTAACGCACTTGTTCAAGTCTGTTTCTGCTAGTACTATCAATGCAATGTTACAGTGCGGATCTACCAACTTGATGTGTTCTGTTGCAGTGGCACATTTGACGCGCCTTATGCTATAATAATTACTTCTTACATATGGTACGTGTAATAGTCAAATTGTATTCATAATGCTACTTTTAAATGGTGTATAGAAAATAGATACGTGTTTGAGGCAATCCTTGAGAGAAAGAAAATGTAGAAACTTGAGAGAAATAGAAGAGTTGAAAAATGGGAGGGAGTAGGTAAATAAAAAATGATAATATAGATGTTATCTCCTTACACCACAGTTGATAATAATTTAAGAATTTTATGATTCCCAATAATAAAAAAAAAAATTTATCGAAGGGCTTACAACATCACATAGGCATGTATTATAAGGATAGAATAGAACAATTATATGAGTGTGATTTCTTTTTCAAGTTATTTTTGTCCATTTATTTTCCATGTACTCTCAAATTTCCATCCAAAGTAGACCCCAAAAACCTTGGCGATCTGACAAAAAAAGAACTTCATCCTATTTACTAGTTCAAACTCGAAAGAAACAAAGGGGTACGTAAAGAATAATTTTTATTTTTTTTATTATTATAACAATATAATTATGCAGAATATAGATCGGGTTAACCCGATGGATAATGAAGAACTTTTAGAACTTCCCATAATTTTTTTTGAAGAAAAATATAAATCTTGAACCATTTTGTATCTCTACTCCTTCCGATTTCACTTAATTCCCAAGCTCTCACGCCTTTCTTTCCTTCACCATGTCATGATTTCAACTGTTATTCTTCCCAATTCACCTAATTTCCATCCCATTGATCTTCCTTTAGCTCCCTCAACTTGCTCAATTTCTTCCTTTTTATTTTATTTTATATTGTGAATTTGACCGTTTTATAATTCTAATTGTAATTAATTAAAGTTGTTATATATTAAAATTTTAGTTTTTAATAAGTTCCAAATATATTATTATTTTGAGTTATTTTTTCTTATTATTGTGCGTGTTTTAGGCATTATTTATGGAAAAAAAGGATTGTTATTATAAGGAGTCAAATGACTTATTTAAATAATACACATGAATAGTCTTATAGATTGCCACCTAATGGATTAAAAAAATAGCTCCAAATAAATTTGAAGCCAAAATTTATCCTTACTTATGTTAAAAACAATCATTTTGATTATATAAAGGTAAACTTAAGTGTTCTTAGGATATTGGATACTTAATATTTTCCATGTAAATAATCAATAATATTGTGAGAGAGAGAGAGAGAGAGAGAGCTTATATTGGGTTATGGGTTGACTTGAACCTGTGAATGGTAGGGTATAGGGGTGGTAAAAATTGACACGATCTGCGAACTCGACATGGCATGGCACGAAATTAGCAGGTTATGAGTTGAGGTTTAATGAGTTCGTGTCATATTTGGATTGACACGACTAACCTATTTAATAAACGGGTTGGGTTAGTGTTCAACTTATGAAACCTGTTTGACTCGTCTGAAGAGAGAGTTTATATTGGGTTATGGGTTGACTTGAACCTGTGAATGGTAGGGTGTAGGGGTGGTAAAATTGGACATGATCTGCGAACTCGACACGGCATGGCACGAAATTATCAGGTTATGAGTTGAGGCTTAATGAGTTCGTGTCATATTCGGATTGACACGACTAACCCATTTAATAAACGGGTTGGGTTAGTATTCAACTTATGAAACCTGTTTGACCCGTCTGACCCATTTAATTAAATGACATTTTATTAATATATCCTTTAAACCCTAGGTATATAAACTTATAAGTTGTTGTGGGTTAATTTCTTTGATATAATGTGCGTGATTATTTATAATATTGAGATATGCTTTAATTTTAAATGATTATTTGTGATAGAGTTATTCGTTAATTTTGAATTTTATATTAAAAATATTTATTTGTTTTTTTTTTCATATATATATTTTTTCATTTTAATAAAATTTGATAAAGAGGTCGACATGACTGAGTCTTTTAATAAATGGGTTGTATTAGAGTTGAGAAATCTTGACCTATTCAATAAATATGTCAGGTTAGTGTTGGCTTATATAGTTGGATATTCATGAGTTGACATTACACGAATTCGACACGCGAACAAAAATTGCCACCTCTGATAGAGTATAAGTTTTAAATATATGAACCTACTTAAATTTATGCTGTTTTTGGCTGAAAATATTTAGACCGACTTGAATCCTACCCAACCCACCCGATTTAGTGGTTATTGAGACCAAGGTTATTGATTTCGTACCGTACCGGCCAGCAATACGGTACGCTCGACCCCCTTGTTTCGTACCGGAAAAAATACCGGCCGTACCGGCCAATTTCGGGCAATACCGGCTGGTATCGGGCATACCGGCCGGTACAGAAAATTTTTTTTTTATTTTTTTTATTTTTTTTAAGTTTTGTAATTTTTGAATTTTTGTTAGAACAGAATGGTAACTTATTTGCATTAACTTATTAGTATTATTTGTTTTCTTAGTATGCATTGGTAACTTTTAACTTTCTATTTTATTTTTTTTCCCTTTTAATTGATACTAAAGTCTAAAACTATGAATAATTAGTTCTGAATTGAGGAAATGTTTTATGGTAAACTTTTATATTTATTATAATATATATATACACAGACACACACACATATATATATATATATATATATTTATTTATAAATATAAAAAATAGCGGTAAACCCAAAACGGTACACCAGTATTAATCGGTATCCGAAATATATCGTACCGGTGGTCAAACCAGTACAGCCTCGGGTACGGTGACATCCTTGATTGAGACCCCACTCGTTTGAAACCGGAGTTCCCACTTGTTTAATCAGCTCTAGCTAACTACCTTTTAGTTTTCCTGTTTCTTTTTCGTTTGTATTTCTATAGAAAAGAAAGGCATCTTGAGTATGCAACTTATCTTAGGCTACGAGTAATAATGCAAGCCTATATATCCTCTAGGCAATGATGCCCTCTTTCTTGTGGAACATGGAAAAGATGAAGGTGGGGTTTCTTCTAGTTGAAAAAGTGAACTTGTGCCAATATGTAAAACTAAAGAACGGGTGTGACCAAACAGCCTATATAGGCTTGTGGATTTGTCAAATGGGGTCCACAAGCAAAACAGTTGCCCAACTAGAATGATTGATTCTCTGACCTTGTGGGTATTGTGTTACCAGCCTCAAGTCTGAGCTGAAGGGACCGAGCTGTAAATTTATCTTTAAGGACCAAATTAAAATTGATTTAAGTGTTTGGGTGACTATATATTAACCAAAATAAACGTAATATCCATGAGTCCATTGAGGTGGATCCAAGTTGGTACATTTTATCATCTGTGAGAAGATTAACATCATTTAATTACTTTGCCAAAATCATTAAGGACTAAATGAAAATTAACACCTAAAATGCCTCCTTGAATATGTTTTAAACTTTAAAGTGGTGACATGAATGAATCCCATATAAGAAAAGAAAGAGATATTTGTGAGTTTATAACTTTATACAATATATAATTATATACCCATGGATCGAAACATTAGGTTGGGTCCTAAGCGGCACCCCATTTTTTGGAAGTGGGACGACCTATTGATGTAGGGAAATTTCAAGTAGCTATATTCTAGTCCTCTTATTAACTAATTAGTTTGTTAGTTAGATGATTTCTTAAGCATTACCCGATAGAATTTAGACACTTGTCAACCATCTAGAGACTGCTAATGCCAAACAACTAGTATAAGTCGTAGAATGTAAGCTCTTTCTAATTAAGTTTTTGTATGTGAATGAAAATAAGCATTTGAGAGCTTTTATTTAAGAACTTAGTATTCTTGTTGAGGTGCCTAACCACCTATCAATTTATTCTTAGCAGCTTTCATTCCATCTAGTTCTAATTCATATTACAACCCATCATGTTTCCTTACATCAATTTGGTATTAGAGCTTGAAATCTTTAGGATTCAAGTTCCTTTGCATTTTTTTTCTTCATTCCAATTCCAAGAACCCATCAAGATTCAATCTTGATTGTTAATTCTGATCCTAGAAAACCTTTCTTACCAAAACCACAACCTTCTTTTGTGCTAGCAATTAGTTTGTAGTAGCAAGAAACCATGGTGTTTAAGAAGATAAGGAAGGATAAGGGCAACAAGCATGCTATTTGTGCAACGGAAGGAGAATATATTACAGCCAATGGACCAAGGGGTCGAAGGGTTCAAAATGACTTAGAAGCTGAAGTGAAATTGTTGAGGAGGCAATTTCAAGCCTTGATTGAACAATTGAGAAGAGATAGGAAACAACAACACAATTAGCATGATGTTGCTGGAAGTGCAACTTCAAATTTTGGGGGGGGGGGGATTATGAGCAGTTTTTTGTTGATATTCACAAGTAAAAACAAGAGTGGCATAATCACAATCTTGCGATGGTTTAACCAAAGATGCCAAACTAGAATTGGGAATCACGATTTAAGATCGAATTCCCTGAAATTGATGGCAGCTTGGATCATGAAGACTTTATGGATTGGCTTAACCAAGTTGAGGAGATTGTTGCTTATTATGATATTCTAGAATCCAAGAAAGTTAAATTGTTAGTGTTAGGTTCTAAAGACTTATGATCTTATGTATTTAAAATTCTAATGTGTATTGTTGGCAAACTATGATCAAAACAAGATGTTTAGTCATGTTTAGACTTGCTCAAAGTTGGTTCATTTATGTAAAGTTGGATTTAAGTTGATGCAGATTTATTATAGCATTTCAGCTTGGTTTGATTGATCGAAGCTTAGGCTCGATCAATCGAAATTCGAGCAGAATGCATTTTCTGCAGAATTCCAACTCAGCCCTAGTTTATTTAAAATGTTTAGGGTTTTGCATTTTTGCCCTAGGTATATAAGGCAAACCCTAGCCACGTTTTAGTGTTGCTTATATTGCTGTTTGTGTAAATCTCTTGTGAGATCTGTGAGGAGCTTTCCTTTACACAAACTTAGGATTATCAAAAAGGAAATTCGTTCAAGAATTTGATGATCGTTCAGTTGCTGCCATAAAAACTTAAAGAAACACAAGCGAGTGTGCTTGTACTTGCTGGAGAATCCAAGAAAGAAGGAGTTCGTGGTTTCGGAGCCTGCACGTGGTCGTGTCAGTAAGTTTCTACTGGTGGGTAGTAATAGGATGTTAGTGGTCTAAGTCCTATTGAACAACTTCGATTCTTTCATAGTGGATTCAGGTTTACCTTGAGGATAGCTAGGTTAAATCCTTCCCAGGTTTTTACCGGTTTGGTTTCTTGGGTGATCATATCATTGTGTTATTTATCTTTCCACCGCTTTGCATGATATGATTGTTTGATTGTGATAACCTAGATTTGAAATTTGGACTAAGTAACAACTTGGCTAATTACCTAGGTTAATCCAATTGTGTTTTTAAGGGGTCTAAAAACTGTCAAGTGGTATCAGAGCGGGTTGCTCTCTTGTTGTTGATCTTTTGATCATTGAGTTGATCCTTGACCCCTATTGTTATGGATTCTTGGAAAATCTTTTTTCTTATTTATCAACTTGCTTGCTTGTTGTATTTGTCCCTTGTTGCTTTTGTTAAATCTTTCCTTGAACTTCTTGGTCTTATCACATGTGATCCGCCTTAAAGACATGTGATTCTTGTTTTTGGTATTTGGATAGTGGTTGTTTCAGGCATATGATGGGAAACAAAGGATTATTCAAGACTCTTTTTGAAGAAAAGATTGGGACAGTCACTTTTGGAGATCGAAGCAAATCTGTGATCAGAGGCAATGGAACTATGGACATTCCAGGGTTGCCGGTCTTTGAAGATGTTTAGTATGTTGATGGACTGAAGGCAAATTTACTCAGCATTAGTTAGATTTGCGACAATGGACTGAGTGTTCTCTTCACTAAGTATGAATTGAGATACTTGATGGAGGAGGTGACTATATGTGTGTTGGTGTAAGGACAACGGACAACTGTTATGGTTTAACACCAAGTATAAGCAACAAGTGCTTTAGTGCAAAGATTGATCAAGTTGATTTGTGGCATCAAGGTTAGGGCATGCAAGTCATAAGCAGTTAGAGAAGATTTCCAAATGTGATGCAGTTGTTGATTTACCTAAGTTTGAGTAGATAGATAAGTGCATATGTGGACTATGTCATATAGGTAAACAGATAAAAGCTAAACATCCGTCTGTAGCGAGTGTTCAAACTTCAAGACCTCTAGAGTTATTGCACATTGATCTTATGGGTCTTGCCAGAGTTTAGAGTTTAGGCGGAAAGAAATATATTCTAGTGGTTGTGGATGACTTTACTAGATATATTTGGGTTGTACTTTTGAAAGATAAAGCTGAGGCTCCAGAGAAGATGATACATCTGTGCAAGAAATTGCAGGTTGAGAAAGATACTGTAATAGCCAGAATCAGAAGTGACAATGGAAGAGAATTTGAGAATACCAAGTTGGCTACTTTTTGCAATGATCAAGGCACACATTAAGAGTTCTTTTCACTCAAGACACCCCAACGGAATGGAATAGTGGAACGGAAAAATAGGGTTGTTCAGGAGATGGCGCGTGTCATGCTAGACAATAAAAAGTTGCCCAAATCCTTCTGGGGAGAAGCAGTTAACACTACTTGCCATACACTCAACCGAGTGTATTTCAGACCTAATTCCAAGAAGACTCCCTATGAACTCTGGAGAGGAAAGAAGCTGGGTGTTAAGTATTTTAGGATATTTGGTAGTGATTGTTATATTCTACGTGATAGAGAGAACCTAGAAAAATTTGATGCAAAGAGTGACAAGGGATATTTTCTAAGGTACTCCTCTACTAGTAGAGCATATTGAGTGTATAATCTGAGAACCAAAACAATCATGGAATCTTTAAATATTGTGATCAATGATGAAGTATGTTCAGAAGCACATTCAGAAAATACTGCTCCAGTTCAAGATAAGCCTATGAAGGTTGATGACTCACTTCTAGTTGATTATGTTGGGAAGCATAGTGATGAAGAGTTGATGGTGCTGAATGACGCAGTTTTTGTGCCATCAAGTTCGGAACCATCCACACCGGTACATGAGACTCAACAAGCACAACATGAGTTTAGTCATTCATCAGAACAGAAAGGTACCTCCACATCTCTAGTCAAAGGTCCTTCCTCTAGAGTAAGGCTTAATCATCCCTCCACAAACATCTTGGGAAGTTTGAATGATAACATGAGATTAAGATCAAAAGCCTTAAGTGTAATTACACACTCATGCTATCTGTCCCAATTTGAACCGAAAAAGGTAGATGAAGCACTTCAAGATGCTGATTAGGTAAACTCTATGCATGAAGAACTTCATCAATTTGTTCGTAATGATGTGTGGGAATTAGTTCTTAGGCCAAAGGGTGTAAATGTGATTGGAACTAAATGGATCTTTAAGAACAAGTTAGATGAATATGATACTGTTATCAGAAATAAATCGAGACTTGTTGCTCAAGGTTACACACAAGTGGAAGGGATTGACTTCGATGAGACCTTTGCACCGGTAGCAACATTGGAATTCATTAGGATACTTTTGGCTATAGCTAGTCATCTAAATTTCAAGTTATATCAAATGGATGTCAAAAGTGCTTTCTTGAATGAAATGTTGCAAGAAGAGGTATATGTTGAACAACCAAAAGGTTTTGTTGATCCTCATAGACCGGATGATGTGTATAAATTGAAGAGAGCCCTGTATGGTTTGAAACAAGCTCCACGGGTTTAGTATGATAGATTGACTGCATATCTTACTAAGCATGGATTCAAAAGGGGATCTGCAGACACTACTCTCTTTATAAGAAAGGATAAGAATAGTTTTGTTGTAGCTCAAATTTATGTTGATGATATTGTTTTTGGTGCTACTAACGACTCTCTTGCTCATTCTTTTGCAGATGAAATGAAGGCTATGTTTGAAATAAGTATGGTTGGTGAACTAACTTATTTCTTGGGATTACAGGTGAAGCAAACAGACTCAGGAATCTATATCAATTAAGCAAAGTATGCAATGAATCTAGTCAAGAGATTTGGACTGGACAATGCTGCACATGTTAGAACACCAATGGCTGCCAATGCAAAATTAACAAATGATTCATCAGGTGAGTCTGTTGATGTTACATTATACAGAAGTATGATTGAATGCCTTTTGTATTTGACTGCTAGTCGGCTTGATATTGCCTTTAGTGTTGGTGTTTGTTCTAGATTTCAATCTAATCCTAAAGTTTCTCACTTGAATGCTGTCAAAAGAATCATTAAATATGTTGGTGGAACTTGTGATTATGGATTATTTTATAGCAAAGAGTTTAATCTGTTTCTTGCTGGTTTTTCTGATTTTGATTGGGCTGGCAATGCTGATGATAGAAAAAGCATCACCGGTGGGTGTTTTTATGTAGGAGCCAATCTTGTTGCTTGGATGAGTAAAAAGAAAAATTCTGTGTTTTTGTTTACTGCAGAGGCAGAATATATTGCTGCTGGAAGTTGTTGTTCACAGGTTCTTTGGATGAAAAAGATTTTAACTGATTTTGAGATATCCTAAGATACCATGGTTGTTTACTGTGATAACTCTAGTGCTATTGATATATCTAAGAACCCTGTTCAACATTTTAAGACTAAGCACATAGAGTTTAGATATCATTTCATTAGGGATCTTGTTGAAAGGAAGATTGTGTATCTTGAATATATCCCTACTGAACGTCAGAATGCCGACATCTTCACCAAACCTCTTGATAGAAGTAAGTTTGAGACACTTCGTCAAGTAATTGGTGTGATTCTGTGTCCCTGATCTGTCTTGGCTTTCATGGTCCTTGTGCTTCATTGCTATTCTTTGTGACCATTGTTCTTTGTTTTTTTGTTTTCTCTATCTCTAGGATTTGCATTGCATAACATTTATGCATTTCATTCTAGGTTGTTTTTGTTTATTTTTTTCAAGTTTAAAAAAGGAAAAAGGAAAAAGGAAGCAAATTGTGTTTTGCAATATTTTCTTGGTTTTTGAAAACAAGGTTTGACAGTTTTTTAGACCTCTTAAACAATTGATTAAATCTAGGTAATTAGCCAAGTTGTTACTTAGTCCAATTGAATAAGTCTAGGTTATCACAATCAAACAATCATATCATGCATAGCAGCGAAAAATAAATAAGATAATGATATGATCACCCAGGAAAACCAAACCGGTAAAAAACTTGGGGAGGATTTGACCTAGCTATCCTCAAGGTAAACCTGAATCCACTATTTGAAAGAATCGAAGTTCATACAAAAGGACTTACAAGCACCCCCGCTCGACTTCCTAATGCTACCAACTAGTAGAACTTACTGACACGACCACGTGTAAGCTCCGAATCCACGGATTCCTTCTTTCTTGGATTCCCACCAGCTACAAGCACCCCCGCTTGTGTATTCTTTAAGCTTTAATGGCAGCAATTGTTTTGATCATCAAGGTGTAGAGAATATCTCCTCCTTGAAAACCCTAAGTTTGTGTAAAGGAAAACTCCTCTAGATCTCACAAGAGATTTACACAAACCGCAATATGAGCAACACTAAAACGTGGTTAGGGTTTGCCTTTTTATACTTAGGACAAATAAGAAACCCTAAAAATGTTTTAAAACAATTAGGGCTGAGTTGGAAAATTCTGCAAAAAAGCAATCTGCCCGAGCTTCGATCGGTTGAGCCTAAGCTTCAATCGATCGAGCCAGGCCGAAAGCCACAGTGCTTTCTGCTTTACACTCGATTCCAACTTTACATTGACATACAAATTTGAGCTAGTTTTAAACACTTCTAAACACATTATTTTGATCATGATTTGCCAACAATACAAATTAGAGTTCTAAATACATAAAGTCCTACACTTTAGAACCTAACAAGGTTGGTTAATTTATTTTCACAAAACATGTCTTTTGTACCTTGTTTAGCTTTGATGAACTTATTTATAGTACTTTACTAGTTAAAGTTTTGTAGTGCATGTTGTGTGGGAAATATGTTTATGGTTTTGATCACTTTGTCTTGATCTCGAAGTCACTTGTCTTTAACTGTTGGACTTAAACCTTTAGAGGAAGACATAAATAACCATCTCACCACTGTTCACTAGCCAATCATGACCACTTTAGTGCATATCATAAGATTTTGTATTCGAGAAAGTGTAGCACATGTACAAAAAGATCATAAGGTGTAGCCTCGGTTTAAATGCTAAAATTGGTGTGTACATTATTGGACTTAAAGCTAAATGAAATAATTGCTAAAATTGGTGTGTACATTATCCCGGCTATTTTAATAAGTTTCTGAATAATTAAAATTTGTGTGTACAATATGAGGCAAAATCAAGAAACTTACATGATTGCAAGCTTATGATCTAGGAGATGTGGGAGTTATATGATGTAACTCTTTTGGTAATAGTCTCTTTCAAATTCTATGTGATGAATTTTGTAAACTTTGTGTTTAATTGCTATACTTATATCACCTCACATGTATCTCAAGCTTTTGCTAGTTGCACATACTACACAAGTTACTCTTTGCTAAACATTGTACATGTTACTTTGTGTGTCTTTGGTCTGACCAACCAAGTTTGCAAATACCTTGAGTTTTTATGCAAAACAATTTTGATGCTTAAAAATCTTATGGAAAATGCTTGAAAATCTTAATTTTGGGAAAACTGGGCTTAAAACTTTGTTTTTGAAAAACATTACATCACATACTTATGCATTTTGTCCATCAATTTCAAAGCTTTGAGGTGTTTCTAAAATGTGTCTTTGTTATTTTCAAAAACTATGTTTTTCTCTCAAAAATTTTGTGAGCCTCTGTCTAATTTGATTGATCCAATCTGTTTTTCGATCAATCGAAATTGTTTTAAAGTCTTAAGGAAGCCTTTGTCTGCTTTGATTAATCCAATCTGTTTTTCGATCAATCGAAAATGTTTTAAAATTTTTAAAGAAGCCTCTGTTTGTTTTGATGAATCGAAACTGATTTTCGATCAATCGGAAGTCATGAATCAGGTTTTTAAAAAAGCATATTTGACTTGTTCAGACTTACTTTTCAAACTTTTCTCTCTCTCCGAATTGGACAAAGCTCACCTACCAATTTTTTGTCGTTTTCCTCCGGATTTTTTGCAAGGTTTTCCTCTCTCTAAGCCGGTAAGTCTATTTTGCCCTTCCTTTTGCATTTGAGTTCAAGTTTTCATGCATTTTTACATGAATTTCATGGGTATTTTCGGAACTTTTCAAATTGGGATTTTTGTTGATTCAAGCTTCTTTTTCTGAAATTGATCATTGGGTTTTATGAGAAATTGAAAATTCTAGGGCTTGTTTTTATCCAAATTTGGGGATTTTGTTCAAATTGGTTTCAATTGATGAAATTGGCTTGTTGAATTGATGTAATTGATCATTATTTTATGTAATCTAACTTGTGTAATGATCAATTGGTCAAATTTTTACAAAATGAACAAGTGGTTTTTCAATTTTTGGGTTTTTTTGTTAGAAACTCTATGCTTAAGCCAATTTTGTGAACTTGATTTAAATTTGAACTTAATTGCACTGCATTAGAGCATGCATCATGACATTTAAACTATTCATGCATCATATAGATTTTTGTTCTATATATTTTTTTGCTAACTTGCAGTCTGCCCTTGGTTTTTGTTTTTCTTGCTTTGTGTCTTTATCCTTATCCTAGCACCATGCCTAGGAAGACTAGAGCCCATAGGACCCCCTCCACTTCCTCTGAGTCTCCCTCTAGGAGTGAGTTGTTTAGGAATGACAAAAGCAGAGAGGTCTATGAGAAACTGAATTGTAAGCGTAAGATTTGGGCTGAGCGTTCTGTTGTGTTAGATGAGGTAGATCCTGCCATTAGGGCAAACCTTGAGAGTTGAGGTTGGTTATCCTTGTTAGAGGTAGATCATCCACCCCTGACTGTCCTGATTAGAGAGTTCTTCTCGAATCTCTCTTTCCACGTCTATGATTCCAACACTCTTGTTAGGAGTTGGATACGAGGTGTTGAGTTCACTATTACCCCTCGGATAGTGGCTGATGCTCTTGGAGTTCCGATTGTTGGAGAGCTTGTCTATCCCTATGAGGAGTCTCCACCCTTAGATGACGTTATGTCATACATCATTGGGTCTTCTATCCAGTGGGGTTCTGATCCTTGGATCACATCTGCTGAGCTTACTGAGATTGCCTATCTTTTCTTTAGGATAGCGTGTCATTCTTTGTGGCCTATTTCTCATCTCCACACCATCCCTCTTGAGTGATGTGTGTTCTTGCAAGCTTTTGTTTCTGGTGCGTCTATCAGCTTTCCATATCTGTTTCTTCGTTCTTTGAACAAAGTTTATAGGAGTTCTGCCGTAGCGCATGCTCTTATCCATCCTATTTTCATTCATAAGATTTTGTTGTTTCTTGGTCTAGCTGATTTCCCTGCCGATGAGCCCGTTCATGTCATAGCTCCCATAGGTGCCACCTTCTTTAGGTAGAGGCCTGCTCACTTGAGCGTTGGTCCTACGGGTCCTAGAGGTGTGTCATTTGGTGTTGTTCCTCCTCCTCCCTCTTTTACAGGTGTTGATACGGCTGAGGCGTCTGGTGCTGTTGCTGTTGATGCTGATGTTCCTCCATCAACTATTTCGGATGATTCAGACATTCGACGTACGTTGGATAATGTCTTGATCGTTAAGGCGGCTCATGGACAGATTTAGGTGGACGTGCTTGATGAGATCTGTGCTTTGAGCGCACAGTTGGCACAGTTTCGATGATCCTCACCGCCACCTCCTTTTGATGATGGATTTTGATTGCCCTTTGGCATTCCGTCACAAAAAGGGGGAGTACATATTTGAGCACTTGTAGAGTTTTTGTTTTCAGGGGGAGAGCATTTTTGTTGGTTGGAGCTTGTGGAGTTTAGATTGTATCTAGGTGTTTCACATTGTATTTACCTTTTTAGCTCTTGCCATATTTTTGTTGGGCTATTCATGTTAGGGGGAGATACTTTTATTGTTTTATATGTTTCTTGTTTCAACTGCTTATTGATTTATATTTATGAGTTATTCATTAATATATGTCTTTATTGTGTGTTGGTTGAAATCTAGAATTTATTTTGTTTACTTGTATTTTCCACACATGCGGTTATACATTTTGTTTAGTGTTTCAGGAAATATACAGGTTGATTCAACTAAGTTGCTGTCTACACTTGCAACTGATGGATAGTAGTTAGGATTGAATTTGTTTTTATAAGCATTTTTATGTAAAGGGCTTTTCTTTGTAAACTTTGAGTTTTTAGTTGTGTTTTGTCATGGATTGCCAAAAGGGGAGTTTGTTAGGTTCTAAAGATTTAGGATCTTATGTATTTAGAACTCTAATGTGTATTGTTGGCAAACCATGATCAAAACAAGATGTTTAGTCGTGTTTAGACTTGCTCAAAATTGGTTCATTTATGTGAAGTTGGATTTAAGTTGATGCAGATTTATTATAGCATTTCGGCCTGGTTTGATTGAACGAAGTTTAGGCTCGATTAATCGAAATTCAGGCAGAATGCGTTTTCTACAGAATTCCAACTCAACCCTAGTTTATTTAAAACGTTTAGGATTTTGTATTTTTGTCCTAAGTATATAAGGCAAACCCTAGCCACGTTTTAGTGTTACTCATATTGCTGTTTGTGTAAATCTCTTATGAGATCTGTAAGGAGCTTTCCTTTACACAAGCTTAGGATTATCAGGAAGGAGATTTGTTCAAGAACTTGATGATCGTTCAGTTGCTGCCGTAAGAATTTAAAGAAACACAAGCGGGTGTGCTTGTACTTGCTGGAGAATCCAAGAAAGAAGGAGTCCGTGGTTTCGAAGCTTGCACGTGGTCGTGTCAGTAAGTTTCTACTGCTGGGTAGCAATAGGATGTTAGTGGTCTAAGTCCTGTTGAACAATTTCGATTCTTTCATAGTGGATTCAGGTTTACCTTGAGGATAGCTAGGTTAAATCCTCCCAAAATTTTTACCTGTTTGGTTTCCTGGGTGATCATATCATTGTGTTATTTATCTTTTTGCTGCTTTGCATGATATGATTGTTTGATTGTGATAACCTAGATTTGGAATTTGGACTAAGTAACAACTTGGCTAATTACCTAGGTTAATCCAATTGTGTTTTTAAGAGGTCTAAAAACTATCAGTTAGCATCCAATTTGAGAGGCAAGAAAAGATCTTGGTGGGATAAGATGAAGATTGAAAGATTAAGGAAAGGAAAAACCAAGATTCATACTTGGGAGAAGATGAAACAGAGGCTTAGAGAGCAATTCTTGGCTTACAAATACAGCCACACCCTTTACAACAAATTGCAAATCCAAAATGTTAATTTCCTACACAATGGCTAAACTATTTCAGAAGCTTTCAATTGGGCTGTGTTGATTGAGAATCAACAAGTCAAGGGGGCATAATCAGCTCCTTTTAGTTTTAGAATTAGTGCTCGAAGTGGTGATGCAACATCTAACTTTAATAAGAAGGTTGAAAATGGATCAAATGTTGCTAAATCAAGTTAGGCTTCCAAGGTACCAGCCAAGAACTGACCTGTTTTGTCAAAGGGTGAAACCTTGGTGGTTTAAGAGATAGAAGATCAAGCTTTTCGATTGATAAGTTAGAAGATCAAGACTTGCTGGTGGAAGCGTTAGAAGATCAAGATTTGCAGGTTGAAGAGTTAGAAGATCATGAAGTGGGGTAGATTATTTTTGATAATTACATTGTGAAAGCTCAAATACTACAAAATACTATTGCTTGTTTAGACCCCTAAATTAAAACTTACGGTTAGATTGCTTTTACCTTACTTAACTAAGTGTGGAATAAGAGTAAGTGTAACGCAATAAAACCAGATCTACTCTTTAAAGCATAAACATATGCAACAAACAATAAATGTAAAGTTTAAAGAGTAAGAGAAGAGAGATGCAAACAACAAGATAACACTGAGATGTGTTATCGGAGAGGAAAATCGAAAAACTAGGTGTAAAAACCTCTCCACGGCTCTTCGAGCCAAAATGATCCACTAGTGAATTAGTTGGAGTACAAAGATACCAAAAAGACCCTTCAAGCCTAATCTATCCAAAGTACTTGAGCCCTCTAAGCTCTAGCTACCAACCGACCTCTTGGAGTCCTGTTTTCACTAGCTTCCCAAATCCCACAATACTACCTGATTGCATTGCCAACCCTCATCGGCTTATTTTGACAAAGATCCAATGCTTCCCAAACTCCAAAATGCTCTCTACATTCTGAATAGGTGTGTTTCGTTTGGGTAAAAATCTCCTATAAAGGTATGAAATAGGAGAGGGGAAGGAGAAGAGACTACAAGGATTTCTCTATTGAGGATGAGTAGCTCTCTCTAAAAGGTAGGTGTTATAGAAACCTTTCTAGGGTTTTCTTCTAAATAGCCTCCTTACAATTTTGTGGGTAATGAGGGTATATATAGTATGGGTGAAGGGTATAAGAGTTACACTTAAAATCCTAGCTGTTAGGTCATTTCACGGGTCATCTCGTGGGTTGGCCAAGTTGCGAGATACTTGCGAGATGCACTGACTCTTGAACTTACACATATGCTCCTTACATGGTCTTTCACGGGTATTGAGTCCTGATCCAGTTGCGAGCTAAGTCACAAGATCAACTGTCTTGAACAATCTGCACCAACTTAGGGTGCATTTGTTTTGATGGTAAAGGAAATCAGGAAAACGTTTTACACCCTTGAGGGTGTTTGGGTGCGCATGAAAATTCGGTCAAACCGAAAATGAGTTTTAGTTGACAGTAAAATAGAGAGCCTCACGCATGAAAACCAATTACATTTTTATTTTACCTTCAAATGATTTCTGGACTCACAAACACAAGAGAGAGAGAGAGAGAGAGAGAGAGAGAGAGAGAGAGAGAGAGAGTACAGAGAGTGATCTAGAAACACAAACTAGCACAATCCACCTGAAGCACATCCTCGCCGGACTCACACCCATAGAAAGAAGACTTATCCCTTAAGTCGAGTAAGGAGAGGGTACTCTGCCGACCCATCCCTCATCATCACCGACCCATCCTACTCTGGCGACCCATCCCACTCCACTGACCCATTCCTCCTCGTCACCGACCCAGTGAACGACCCACCCCTGAGCCAATCGAACCACCATGAGCAACCCACCCCTGAGCCGATTTGTCCACCGTGTGAGCAACCCACTCCTAGATTGGACCACCCAGTGAGTGACCCACTCCTAGATCGAGCCGCCACCTTTAGATTGACCCATCGTGTCCATGTCGCCACTACTGTCGCCACCACCAAGTCACCCACGAACCGATCTCTCTCTCTCTCTGTCACTTAAGTCTCTCTCTCACGATTGGTCTTGAGATTTTGATTTTTTTCTCTTTGATTGTTTATATATTTTGATTCTCTGTAATAATATTTGTTTGGATCCTAAGAAAATGTCAGAAACATGATAAAAATGGGTTTTCTAGAGCATTTTCAGGATCACAACCAAACACTAGAAAATATTTTCCAAAGCATTTTTTGGAATGCAACCAAACACATGAAAATATTTTCCTTTTCCGAAAATATTTTCCCCTGTATTCATTTTACACTCGGAATTCGATTTACATCAAACCAAATGCAGCCTAAATACTGAACCCATTACAATTGAATTCCACAAAATATAAGGAAATAAATTAATGAAAATACCACACTTTTTTTTTCATGGAATAAAGCTAACATAAATGTTATGTGAAAAACAATAACATAACACATTGAAGAACAGATTGGTGAAGAACGGAAAGAAATGAGTCATAGCATGAAATATGTGGCTGAACTTGTTTCTTATCAGTCTATGGAAGAAGTAGATGTTATTGTTGAGGTCGAAAAGGATTTACAAAAGCCTTGCAAGTTCCAAAGAAAGAAATGGAGGAAGAAAAACAACATAAAGGTAAACTTTTTCCAATTAATTTCTGCATTGATGGAAGAATTTGTGACTGGTTGATTGAGAAAGGTAGTTATGAGAATATGAAGTCACAATAGATTTCAAACAAGCAAGAATTGAAGCATCAACGTTAACTTTCTTGCTTAAATAAAGGAGATGAAATTAGAGTTTCAAGATGTTGTTATTCCATTCTTTGCGATGAAGTAGAAATACAATCATGTAACTACGATAGGCAAGCCATCTTGAGAGGAAGGTGTAACAATCATAGTTTGAACAAGATGGTGTTTCACTACTCATTGCAATCAAAAAAGGGGGAAAGAAAGTCCCAAACCAATGGTCCAGATGAAGAAGGCTTTAAATTGGAGGGTCAGTCAAACTTGAGGACAAGTTTGCTTTCAAGAAAGGGAGTCCTTATAATACAAATACATCTACATTGGTGTTTCAGTTGTGTGGGACTTTGCTATGTAGAAGTAGAAACCTTTGGTGTGTTGCCAACAACAGCAAACTCATTATATAAAGGCAATTGCATCATCCTAGAAGGCTAGAAATTCATAAAATCTTGTGGCAATTAAGAGCAGTTGAGGTCAAGTGCTTCTTAAGAGGGAAAGTCTTGATGCAGGGCAATTTCAAGTAGCTATATCCTCATCCTCTTGTAACTAATTAGTTAGTTAGTTAGTTAGATGATTTCTTAAGCATTAGCAGATAGGACTTAGACACTTGTCAACCATCTAAAGGCTGCAATTCCAAACAAATAGTATAAGTAGTAGAATGTACGCTCTTTGTAAATCAATTTTTGTATATGAATGAAAATAAGCCTTTGAGAGATTTTACTGAAGAACTCAATGTTCTTGTAGAGGTGCCTAACTACCTATCGATTTGTTCTAAGCAACTCTTATTTCATCTAGTTCAAATTTATATTACAACCCATCATATTTCCTTGCATCATCTACCTAATAGGTCTTCTACCACACACATGGGCACCATCCACCCAAATTGGGCCTAGTTGGATAGGGTGTGGGTGCAAGTTTGTGTGGCTTGAGCCCAATTCATTAAATATTAAATCATTTTATTAATTTTATTTTGTGTATGTTCATTTTGCACCTATTCTGAACTTGTGGGTGTGTGTATAAATAGGTATCCTTATTTCATGAGAGAGAGAGAGAGAGAGTACATTGTGCACGAAGATTGTTGTGTTTCTTTGTGTGTTGTTAATAATTGTATCCTAGGAGATAAACATTCAAGAAACTCAAAACATTATTGTAAGGGGTGAAATTTGTTTTATGGATATAATGTCAAACACTAGCCTTGACAAATTTTATTTTGCTCATCTAATAAGTGAGTTTATTTGTTCTAATTTATTTATTCATACATTAAAGCGACCTTTTGTTCTTACTTACATAAAAGTAAATTATTTTATGCATTGTGCCCAATTTATATATAGTTGTATATAAAAATATAAACGTAGTTCAAGATGAAAAATACATATTAACAAAAAGGGTTTATCAAACTTGATAATGTTAGATTTTTATTTTTATTTATTTATTTTTATCAATGATCATTTATCATGAAGATACTATGTATGCATAAAAGGATATAAAACTACAAAAACTAAATATGCTTAATTAAAACTGTAGTCTAAGCTCTTTTAGAGAACTAAACTAATAAAGTATCAAATTTGGACTAAAGTTCTCACCATTTCGCTTTCAATAGAGACAATAAATTGTCTGCAAAAAAAAAAAAAAAAAAAAAAAATTGTCAATGGAAATTCCTAGGGCACTCTTTTAAGTAGTAGAATTCAAAGATGTACTGCTTTTTAAATTGTCAACGTATTTTCTTTTAAGTAATATAATGAATAGTTCTAAAATTGGACATTCCTAAATTGTAAAAGTTAAATTACAATAAGGATTAATAATAAAATCCTAGTTTTCGGTAATATTAGTATGATTTAATAAGATGAGATTTTATAAATCATTAATTTAGCTTAAATGTTGTAAATATTACATTATTTTTGTTGGGGGATTACAATTTGACTCTTTACAACCACTCTAAAAACAGGCCCGTGTGGTGTGATGTCGAAGCCCATAAAAGATTTGAGTGTATCTTCCTTATCACCAATTGGTTTTTGAGATGGAATGGCACAGTTCATGGTCCGACAAATGGTATCAAAGCTAAGGTCATGGGCTCGAGTTACGGGAGTGTCATTGTGAGGGAGGGATTGTTGGGGGGACCACAATTTGACTCCCTATAACCACTTTAAAAACAGGCCTGTGTGGTGTGATGTTGAAGCCCATAAAAGATTTGAGTATGTCTTCCTCATCACCAATTGGTTTTGTGGTGAAATGGCACAGCTTACGGTCTGACAATTTTGAATAAAATCATTGTTGAACGAGAATTAAGAATTATAAATTTTTCCTTAAACCAAAGGAAATCTGAGAAATATTTTATTGTTGGTTTTATTTAGTGACAAAAGTTTTTTGTATTGCATTTTATGTTTGATGTATTTTTCCTAGGCTTTAATGTAATTTGGGGTAGATGTATTTGAACCTCTCCCTCAACCTTTGGAAGCTGTATCAACCAGAGATCTCATGACCTAGAGGTGACTAGGAGGTGACCTAGGTGACTTGCGAACTCCATGTGATAGGTGGTTTGGATGAGGTTGCAGACGTGCATCTCATGACCCCCATGTGACCTTAGGGGGCGACAAGGTTGCAAGCTGCACAATCACTGTACTTTACATTTTGAATAGCACCTGTCCAATGTATATTTGCCAGCACACGCACACACGCACATGTGCGCGCACACACACACACACACAATTAGTTGTGAGGTGTGGTAAATACGTCAGATAAGGGTGATACAAACCCTAGAAAACATAGAAGAGAAATCTAAGAGAAGCCTATCATAGTGTATGAAGAGAGAGAGCCATTTTGCTTTGAGAAAAACCAATCCAACCTCTCTTTTCCATCTCCTTCATTGTATTGATTGAGATATTGTAAACACCTTTCACTCAGAAACACAGACCTTGTGAGTGAGAGAAAGGCTATGGAAACTTGAGAAGACACATTCAAATCTTCATTGGTGGTGTTTCCATTGGTGCTTCAATGGAGGTTCTCTGGTAAGGTAGAAAGAGAAGGGACTCGGAGGAGTTGGTTGCTAGCTTGAGTTTGGAGGGCTCAAGTACATGTAGGCATTTGGGCTTGGAGGGTTCTTGGTGTCCTATGGTACTTCAACTATCTTGTCTAGTGGAGATTTTCGAAGAGTGGTCGGGGGAGAGGTTTTTATGCCTGGGGCTTGGGTTTTCCATTTCCTAAACACGTCTTGGTGTTTAGTGTGGTTTGCTTGCTTTCCCTTTATTTTCTTTGCTGTACTATATTGCCATGTCTTGTGCAGTGTAGTTAGTTTGTGTGGAAACTGGTTGAGTCATTTACACTCGGACTATATTGATTAGTTTAGTGTTAAAAATTTAAAATTAACTTAGCCGTAAAAGCTTGCTTTAGGGTTCTAAATACTTGCTAGGATTAATATAGCATATTTCAAAATCAATTTCAAATTTGAGATACGGACATTTAAAACATTAGGGAAAAAGAAAGAGAGCAATTGGGAAGAAACATTCGTATTCTTTCTATGACCTGATATTGAAGAGCGATATCGTGACATAAAAGATGTGAGACATGGTTCAGCTAATGATCACAACTTGCAAAAGCTAAGTATGAAAAAAAAAGAAAAAAACTATCCTATATTAGTCTAGGCTAAGCACGACACGGTATAAAAGAAAATTGTCTTTTTATTTTTTTGGTTGATCACGAGAGAATTAAGACACTTTAGTTTTGTATTATTTTATTTTAACATTTTAATTGGCTAGAAAGTTACTAACTGGAACAAGATTGTGGGTTATGAACCATCATCATCATCATCATCATTATTATTATTATTATTTTTATGGAGATAATTTGAAGAGCTTGTGTTCTAAATGCTATACATACCTTATATATATATATATATATATATATATATATATATATCCTGGTTTTAAAAACCAGACCAAACTGGTTAGTCTGACCGGTTCAACTAAGAACCGGGCACTAGTTCGGTTTGATAAAAACTCTCAAAACTGATGAAAACCGGTCAAAAACCAGATTGAACCGGGAATTAGAGGTAAAAATGGTTTTTGCCCCAATTTGGTTTTTGAAACCATGATATTTATAAAACCCCTTGGCCCCTTAATGGGTCCGCCACCACTCACCAAAAAAATGCAATTACATTAGTAATTGGTTATATTTTTAGTGTAAATGACTTTACATATGTAGTAAATTTGGGCAGGGTAGATTGACCTTCATATTCCCCTTAGATTTAGATATTCAATGGAGAGTAAATTTCCTAAATCCAAATTGCATCCCATGTTTGACTCTACCACAATACAACTCAAATGTGGGTTTATTTCACAGGTCATGCTCAAGAAATATTTACCATTCGAAAAGGGAAAAAACTAGAGTCTATCTAAAGAAACAGAACCTTCCAACGAGATAGTGTTTTTTTAACTCTCTCAAAATGGAATCTATTCTAAATAGACATGCAATGGTTTCTTACTTTGATAAGGTACACAAATCTAAACTTGATATTGTTAGATACAAGAATACTGGGCTAGCAAGCAAAGGAATATAGAAAACCCCTCAAAAGAAGTTTTTATTTTTTATTTATTTTTTTATAAATAATAATTTAAGAATCACCACCTCCTTCTAAACAGTATATATAGGAAGATATTATCTCCTAGTCCTTTAAGAAAAAAAGAGTTATAAGAAAGACCTACTTCTACTAGAGAAAAGACAAAACAACGTAATTAAGAAAAGAAAAATAAATAAAATCCAAATTCAACTTGAAAAGGAAAAAAAATAAAATCTAAACTCCTAATTCAACTAGGAAAAAGGACAAAATATAAAAGGCTAGTTACTCTTGTGTCCAAACAATCATGGATGGAACAAAAGAAATGATGCTCTTCTGCTCACTCTTCTTATTCTTCTTCTTTTTGCCCTAAGATTGGGTAAGAGGAGCAGTATGATACAAACTTATGGGTAGAGCTTACCCTTGCAAACCGGCTTGCAATGAGAGGATTCCCAATAGCTTATATACATATGGTTAATCTTACACTTAAACCATGTGGGACACTAGGATCATAACATACTATTACGCTTTGCAGTTGATGTCCATGACGGCTCACTCTATTAACACTAACTTGATGGTAGCATTTTCTCTTTTCTGGCGGCTCGACTCACCTGTTAGTTATTAAATGACTTAGAAAGACATTTTAATCTAGCCTCTAGATCGCCCGCTCCGAGATTCTACCACAAAGTTGTAGCTCATTTGATCCTATATTCAATGAGCTATGTTTGACTATTTGACATGGTAGATAACTTTGTTGCCATTGATATAAATTCATGGGCAGAACTCACCCTTGAAAACCAGCTTGCAAGGGGAGGGTGTCCAAGAACTTATATATATTTGATTAAGTTTACACTTAATTAAGTCATGTGGGACACTAAGATCATAACAGTTACATCCTTTGGGATAACAACTACAATTTAGCCAGGGCTCAAATTATGCCCACATTTGAATGATGAGCAATTGATCATAATTAACTGCTATAAAAAAAAAAAAAAAATTATATTACACTATTCATGCATGTAAAAGTGTACATTCTAGTTATAAGAATTGTATACTTTCTTCTAAAGTGGCAAATACTAGCCGCATTTTTGCCTACAATGTACTTTACATGAACAGTTTCATGTAAACTAATCAATGCCCTTATTGCCACGGGTATTGCCATAAAACAGAATGCGCTTACTTTTCTGATTGTAGAGGGGCTGAACAAAAATGATTATTATGCATATCATGATAAGATCTAAGGGTCAAGGCTACGCAAACTCTAAAAAGTAAAATGGAATAAAGGAAACTCATAGAAAATTTAAGAATTGTAAGTTCGAGACAAAAATTACATCTTAGTTTTCCAACTGCTGCTTTTTGCCTAACTGGTCACTTCAACTACATTCCGTTTACCCCTACTCAAGATTTTGGTGGGAAGTTGACAAGTAATGACAGAAATGTGTGGCAAAAGCCCTTTAAGATAAGGCATAACAAGCATTATAGTCCTTTTCATGTGTCTGCTTTCACGTAAAGGAGAAAAGAAGGAACTTTATGTCTCCAAGTAATAAGCTTTTGGGATGAAAACAACGGATTGTTTGGCCTTGAATATAGAAGTTAAGGGTCAACTCAAGTTTACCTCACTGAGAGTTGGGTTAGGTTTCTACCATCTAATCATGGACTGGGCGCCATTGTGGAATTTTGACGAACGTGCTCTAGCATTTCTCCATGAAAAGGACGGTGGCAGGCAGGTAGTGCTTGGATTAGAAGCACAATTGCAGCTACGCGTCGCTGCACATCTCTATACCTATCGCCAACTGAAACCACAATTACTTTTTATAACATATATATTTTTTATAATTCGATAGTTAAAAGAGGGAAATTTAAACTTTGAATGACTCTGTTTGAAACATCAGGATATACCAATCAATTAAAACCACATTATTTACTTTTGATTTTAATGATCAATGACCTGTTGGTTGTAAGGTTTAGGCCTTGTGATCCACAACAATTAATCTTGTTTATTCTCTCAGAACAAAAGAAACTAAAGAAAAAAAAAACATTAGTCTTGAGTTACCTACTCAACTTTTGATTCACAATAATCTTATTTATTCTCTAAGAAAACAAGCCCTTGTGATACTTTCATTTGAAAAAGGCAGCACAAACTAGGATTCAAATATCTTAGAGGGAATGTACTCCCATTGCTTCTCCTCGTTCCTTTTGAAAAAGCCTTCTTCTGTAACTTTTACAAAGCACTTGTTCTTGCATAATTGGTTATCTTTGGACGATAATGATGAGTACAGGAGTTTCCAGTGCTGGGATACCTCATTGTATTTTGCCACGCAGTAAACCATCGGTGGCCAATTAGTGCCTGTTGTTCCTAAATATTCCAACAGTGCCTTTAGTAATGGGTGGCAGCGGGATTGAAATCTTACTGCCTGGGGGTATATGTTTCGAAACTTCATAGGCCCAATTGCCACTGCAACTGACATAAACTGTGTCCTATGCCTTATGTTGTTTGATTGCTTACAACCAAAGTGGCAGCCATGCTAGATTCCCAAGTGGCCAATAGCAATGACATAATAATTGCTATGGTGAGAGTTGAGCTGAGAGTCCTCATGGCTGTAATTCATCTTGGGTGGTCTCCGCTTCAAATCAATTAAATAGTATGTGTCATTTAGGGAACCTCAATTAATGTTTTATGTTACACATTCTGCCTTAGCAAAAAAAGAAAAGAAAAGAAAGAAAAACTTTAAAAGAGGTTACCGTTTGTAGGAATTTGGGCTTTGTAACTGAGTTATTACGAGTTAAGAGTTATATGGCTTCCTAATTAATTTGCCATTAAAAACGTTATTGGAGTATTAATGGTAGATTTAGTAATGAAAATTTAAAAATTAGGAAAGTGAGCATCACACACTCTCGATGTGATGGTCATTCTGCAAATAAAAAATTCTTGTGAGGTGTGGGAGTAAGGGCTGGAATTCAAGTATTCAGAGGTGAACTTTATACACATATACATTTAGATTAGATTAGAGTATAATTTTTTTATATAAAAAAAAGAAAAGAAAAGAAAGTGACTAGGGGAGATGCCTCAAGAAAGAAGACAGCACTTCTATGAACAAATTTTTTTCTTCATTTATTTATTTATTTGTAGATATGATGGGATTTAAAATTTATGAAATCTGCTTCATAATAATTGATTTTTATTATTAAGCTAAGACCTAAATGGATTTCTTTTTAATGTATGCGAGAATTGATTCCAAATTCTTTTCAAGAATCCATCAAATGACTATAGGGGGAGTAGGAGTGACTAAGCAACCTTGTCAAATTTGATAAAGAAAAGAACTTGACAATAGAATAAAAAAGGTTCAAATTTTGACTAAAGTCATTCTCTTTAGGCATTTCCTAGCTTCTGCAGCGAAATCTTGTAGGCATTCATTTGTGCTTAATGATGTCTTGCAATCACTTTCCATCTTCGGGAAGAATTGTTTATATTTCCGGTTCCAATTCGAGTGATTTTTTTAACAAAGTACCAAACCTAAAGTGGAAAATGATTTCTTGTTAATTAACTGTGGACGCAGAAAGTTAGAGCTTAGAAATTTTTGTCTTCTTCTAAAGCTGCCGTAGCAGAGCGATCAAGCATCTTCAAGGGTCGGTGGGTAGGGTCTACAATATGATTCGTACTGTATATTAAATATTATTGGGGGGAAGAAATATTTGGCTTCTAACATGATTATATTTTGTGCTAAAGGTTTTTGGGTGGGTATCATTTTCTTATGTTCACTTTTTCTTCAATGGGGGTGGATACTGTGACTCTTAAATCTTGGTAATCAGACACAATAATGGTGTCAACTCTTGCATTGCGTTTTGTTGAAACTTGAAAAGGTTTAGCATAATTTATCAATAATAGCGACGTAAAAGAAAAATACAGAAAATACATTTTTTTTTTCATGACCACTTAGTTTGCAAGAGAAGTTTATAGAAAATATAATCAAAATTTCCTCATGGTGCATAATCCCATTAGAAATTCAGAAGAAGATTTGAAAGAAAATATTCTCTATTATTATGTGTCTAGCTTATTGATTAGCTTTGATATAAATAATGATAGGGATCTGGGATGTCTCCTCCTCTCACTTCTATTGCGGCAATAATATACAAGGTGTATCCAGCTTAGTTCAATGCTTTAGACACTGACACTTCTCATATGGGTCATCAAGGCAACATTGCACATTTGTTAGTTATATGCATTGAATATTGATAATTATGTAACTTTTTTTTTTTTTTTTTTTGAGAATCAATACGAGACAATTATATTAAGCTGAAACAAAATCAGAAACAACAAACTCAAAAACATCCGGAGGAACATGCTCCAACCAGACTAACAAAGGTAATGACCCTCTTGCTCTCTTAGCTAAGGCATGAGCTACACTGTTGCCCTGCCGCCTTGTATGAGAAAAAGAGAAAGTTCTAAGCGAACTCACAATAGACAAAAAGTCTTTAACAAACTGACCAATAGACGGGTGGCTACCATCAGCAGCCTTCAACGCGTTGCACACCATCTTCGAGTCACCTTCAAACACAGATTGAAATATACCCACCTCAACTGCAAATAAAGCTGCCCTTCTTGCAGCCAAGGCCTCCAAGACCTCCACAGAATCCGAGTAGGGAATTTTTTCAGATAGCGCTGCTACCACCTCGCCATTTGAATTCCGAATCACAACTCCAATTCCCGCCTCTCCAGACTCAGCAAAGACAGCCCCATCAAAGTTTGTCTTGTACATCTCCCCCATCGGAGGTCTCCATATGGTTCTTCCAGGTATGGTTTTCTGCTTGATCATCGAAAATTTCCTCTGATACTCAGTGAGATAGTTGCTGGCTGCTTCGAATACCTTCACAGTAGGCAAACACTCTTCCTTTAATCTAATCTTGTTCCTACGGTGCCATATAAACCAAGCCACAGTAGCAAATACTTCCAAACTTCTTGGTTGCTGCCCCACAAGCTGAATTAGCTCACAGAAATCATGAATTCTTGGGAAGTCAGAACTGATCCAGCTAAATACAGGTGCCCAAATATGCCGCAGCGTGTCACATCCCCAAATGGCATGAAAGGTCGACTCCTGCTCCACTTGGCAAAGGTTGCACTCTGCATTATCTATAATTTTCCTTTTCTTCAAATTCTCCTTGGTAGGTAGTGCTTCAGAACAAGCCCTCCAGAGAAAAGTTTTGATTTTATTAGGTACCCGCAGTTTCCAAATACGATTCCAGAAGATCTTTTGATTCGAATTGTCTGAACTTGCTGCATCCAAACATCTTTCATCCTCACACAGCAATATGTATCCGGTTTTAACTGAGTACTCACCACTTCGACAGTATGGCCAGATTATACTATCTACCTGACTTGACCAACAGAGAGGGATAGCTTTTATTCTTTGAGCTTCAAACCAAAGGAAATGCTGGTCAAGTAAACCGTGGTTCTTCAGATCACAAGAACCAATTCAAGTCAGGTAGAAGAAAATATGTGACTTTTAAAACATGCTATGTCTATTGATGTACTGTCTTAATTTTATTGAATGAAATTTATTGAATTCCCATAACAAAAATTAGTTAATGTATAAATTCACATGTACTTATAAATTATATAGTACAATAAGGATGTTTAGGTTTCCAAGCAAACTTAGGAGGAAAATAGTTTAGAAAAATAATCCACCACATACGCAAACCAATTCAATACTTGATCCATTACCGTAAGTACGTAACATATCCTTATTTTCTTGATTTATATATATATATATATATATATATATATAAGAAAATGAAAGGAAACAACTATATTTTAGTTTCTCTTTGTTCTTTGTTTCCACCAAACTAATAGTCCTCCTTTCTTTAAAAAAAAAAAAAAAAAAAAAACTAATAGTCGTTTTTTTTTTATATTTTAAAAATAGTTTTTTATTTTTATTTTTTATTCCTGTATATATATATATATATATATATATATTTGATAATTGAGATTTTGACCTTAGCAGCAGGAGGAAAAAAGAATATTCGTACTAGCACTTCTTCTTTATTAGCTTTCTATATTCACTCTTAATCTTTTTATTAAGTAGGGTCTTCTTAAGGTCTTGTCCATTGATTGATAGTGCCTATGGTCCATATAGATCCATAAACGAAGGCCAATAATGTTTTTAAGAGGTGTTGGAAGACAGGATCCTAGGTTTCAGTCGAACCAAATGAAAAGACAGGAAAAAAACGAAAAATCATTTCATCGAAAAAGCACGAAATAAACACAGTCTAAAGACTCTAAATGTATTTCTTATTTATTTATATGGGACCCTATAATCACTTGTTTGGACAGACCCAAGTTATTCAATTTTGTTGTTGTTATTGGGATGAATTATTGTTACTTTTTTTTAAAGAAGAATTATTGTTAATACTTGTTGTTAACAATTTAACGTCATTCAGACTGGAGAGGCACGATGCACAAATGAAGGTTTTTTTATTTTATTTTAATTTACATAATTTTTATTGCTAATTCTTTCATCATCTTTTTTTTCCCCTTGACATTATTGTGGAAATATATTGCCAAAGAAAAAAAAACATTTCTTGAGATCGCAGAACTCATGCTTAAAGTTTTATTCACGAAAAAATGAAACTCGTGTTAAAAATAAAGAAGATAATAAAAAATCTCATGTTTAGGAAAAAGTCTTGTATGTGCCGATTTCATGAAATTGACGCAAGAGATACATTCTTCATGTTTAGAGAATTCGTCAGCGTGCTATACAAAAGTTACCCAAACCTTTGTTGGCCCATCAATTCACCGCAGGCCTAAAAAACATCCATCATGGGGGCCCAAAGCTTGCTCACTATCACTAATAAAAGCCAAAATCTGACCCCCTTTATAATTAAAGCTTGTTAGTAAAAATAACTTAGAAATTGAGACACAATAATTTCATCGTATGAGATAAAATTGAAATTTACATTGTCTATGAAATGTTAATATTTTACCGGAGAGTCATGTCATTCAACTTACACATTTTAATAAGTTGGCATGTGTATGGGTCAGTTTGGATTGGATTTGAGTGCTTTTTCAATCCAACTCATGCATGTTGCGTTGAGAAATTCCCAACCCAACCCATCACATGTGTAGAATCAAACTCAACTCATATGGACCAAGTTGGGTTGGGCTTTACATGTATCATGTCATGTTAATAATTGGACTTTCATAAACTATTTAATTGCTTTTTAAAATAAATCATTACAAGTCTTAATTGCTTTTTAAAATAAATCATTACAAGTCTTATTTCCAAACTAATTAAATCTAATTATCAGAATAATCAAACTAAAATATTAAAACAAGTGCAATAAAATAAACTTATATATGGGGTAGGTGGGGTTGGGTTAGATGGTTTGAAATAGCTATCAACCTAAGCAACCCACAAAAACTAACCCGAGGCATTGAGTTGGATTGAATTGGTGGGCTGGATGCATACTCTATTAATAGATACCAAAAAAGATGAAACAAATTGTTTTGATATTCATATCCCTAACATTATTGGTGATATAGTGGCCTATCATTAAAGGGAGCAATTGAAGCAACTAATACACTCTTTTCAAGATTAGTTATGAGCAGTCCAATGCTTTTTGAAAGTGTAAGCATCTGCATTGAGGTGTTCACAATCGGGTGAGGTTTGGATTTAGTGTTCAATTGCACTGGACTTGTTGAGATTATAACACGTGTTCACTTTTGAACATATGTCACCATCTTAGCGGGTCCAATACACTACATGCACTGGACCTAAGCCTCCCCCGTCACAGTCAATATCAATTCCATTGTAGTTATATTCTTTGATCATAATGGTGAGTGAAGAAATGGCATTCTGAACCCAAGAGTCTATGGTAAAAAATAAGGCTTTCTCATTACCACACCATCAACATCCAAGCTAACGGCAACCATAACATTTGAGTGTCTATCTTTGATTAAAGAAATTTCCATAGGGTTAACATGATTGGTTGCCCATAAGAGTTGAATTTCTATTGGTGGGTTGATGAGTTGTTGTTATTTGTGTAATCAATTTCAAAGACAAAGAATGGACTGGAATTTCAAAATCGGAATTTATGGGTATGTCGGATAACTTTATCTAAGACCAATGTGCTTGTGAAAGAGTTTAGAATTCGCTGCTACATGAACAAAACAAATCAAAGAGTTTGTTTGGTTATCAAATTCATTTCTTTTTTCAGAGAAAAAAAAAATTTTTTTTTTTTTTTTTGAGAATCATTTGGATAAAATATTTCAATGAATAGTAGGAAAATAAACTATTGGTATATCTAATTTTCTGCCAAAAGATTGCGGCTGATTACTCTGTTTTGTTTAGTAGATTAGTGAAATTGAAAGATTCATTTGGCAAGGAACAGGTACATGGGCTAAAATTTTGAATTTGTGAGCCCATCTTTCCTTGCTTTTGGGCCCCTGCCCATCACCTCATCCAACGCTGGGCCTTTTGGTGGATTCCGATGGAATAAGTCCAAGTACCCGTTTGTGACTTTGATCTTTCCTTTTCAGGACTGTTATTATTATTATTATTTTTTTTTTTTAAAAAAAAACATAAATATGTATGCTAAAAGAGCAAAGGATAAGATATTGTTTTCCTTCATAAATTTTGTATGAATTTTTTTTTTTCATCTCAATTTTTTTTTCATATCTAAATTATTGAAAATTCCACACTTATTAATTTCAATTTCAAAAGTTATTTTTTCATCCCTAAACTATAAAAAAAATTTACTTTTTGCCTCTAAATTTTTTTTATATTTTCTTTTGAAAATATAATAAAAAATTCTTAAGAGGATAATTATAGTGATGTTGGTTTTGGTTATATTGAGCTACAATAATAGTTGGTGTTTTTCAAGATTTTCAAATCTGCACTATTCAAAGAACCGAAGAAAAATGGAGTGATTTAAGGTTTTTGAGGTCAAACTAAGGTTAAATTTTAAGGGTTTTTTTTTTCTTTCTTTTTTTGTCCCTAACTTTCACAAAAGTTCTTTTTTCATCCTTAGACTTTCAAAAGTTCATTTTTTGTCCTTAAACTTTGCAAAACCTTCTACATTTCATCCTTCCATTTATATCTGTTAGTTTATTACTTATGTGGCCTAACAGAATGCTGACATGGTATGTAACGTGGACTAAATTATTTTACTTAAAAAAATTAATGGCTAGTAATGATTTGCACACATGACAATCATTTTTAAAAGTACAAAAATACCCCTCAGTCCATCTCTTTGACACAACTTGATAGGAACACAAACACACGCACCGGCGACCCCAACATTCAAACCCATTGGCGACCATACTATTCAAACCCACCAATAACCTAATCGGACCACCACTCTCCAAAACCAAAACACGTTCATAAACCCACCACCCTACCAAAAAAAACCCAAACCCATAAATCCAAACACAACAAAACCACCCAAATCAAACTCATTCCTCTCAATCTCACCCAATCAAAGTTCTCTTTGCCCCTCATTTCCTAATCGGCTAAAACTTCCAACGGAAACAAACACAACAAACCTATGGGCCCAATCATTCAACGACAGACTTCTTTCGATTGATACCTAGCTTCGCAAACCTCGGGTTAAGGCCAAGAACACATCCTAGATTTGACTGATAAAAATACCCACGTTGAGAAAACGTCGCTATATCGAAGTTGGGTTGGGGAGATGAGTTGGGAGTGAACGATGCCAGAGTACTGAAGAGGACCAGTTTGGGGTCACTAATGGGTTTGTTGTGTTTGTTTCTCGCAAGAAGGTTTGGTCGTTGTTTGGATTTATGGGTTTGAAAATTTTTTTTTGGTGGGCTAGTGAGTCTGTGAACATGGTTTAGTTGTGGAGAGTGGTGGTGCGATTGGGCAGCTGGTGGGTTTGATAATTGGGGTCGCCGGTGGGTTGTGTTTGTGTTCCTATCAAGTTATTTCAAAGAGATGGAGTGAGGGGGTATTTTTGTACTTTTCAAAAATGGTTGTCATGCGGGCAAATCATTGCTAGCCATGTGTCAATTTTTTTAAAAGTAAAATAATTTAATCCAAGTCACATAACATGTCAGCATTTCATTAGGCCACATAGGTGATAAACTAACAGATATAGACAGAAGGATGAAAAGTAGAAGGTTTTGCAAAGTTTAGGGATGAAAAAAGAACTTTTGAAAGTTTAGGAACGAAAAACGAACTTTTGTGAAAGTTTAGGGACGAAAATGATATTTTACCCAAATTTTTATAATGTAATAATTAATTTAGTAATTAATTAAAATACAAATAAATGTATATTAAATTTGTAAATATTAGCAAAATTGACTAAAAATATCTATAAAAAATATTGAAACAAACTTTCAAATAAATTTTCATGATATTATAAGGTTAATGGAAAACATCACAACATAAATAAACATGAAAATAAACCAGTATAATTATCCTTCAAGAAGAAACATTTTGGGTAAATTAAAAAAAAATCACTTTTAATTATTTTAGTAAATTCCCATGCAAATGAATTATTCTTAAATCACAAGTAAATTAAGCAAAGAAAACAAATTTAGTAAATATTTAATAAATTGAGAGAGAAGTGATATAATAAGTTGAGAAATTATAAACTTTGTAAGTAGAAAATAAAAATAATAATAGATGAGGATGAGATCTTGGGTTCTACAACCCATAGAACCCAATTTTCATTTTTTTTAAATAAAGTCAATTGTTTGACCCAATTGAATTGGCTCATGGTTCACACGATTTTCCAAGTTGAACTGTGGTTCAATAGGTTCATTCAGATTCTTTAAATAGTCGGTTCTCACATATAAAAAACCGGCTTCATGATCGGTTCATGGTTAAATTGATCTGATTGGCTAGTTTGGGTTTGAGAACCTTGGTATTTTCTCATAGTTCACTAATAGATCGAGGAATAAGTAATTTTTGACTCTTTAACATCTACTTCATTCACTTGGTCGAGTTTTTGGTTTTTGTCATTTTTGAAACCTTAAGTCCAAACTCTTAAGTCCAACGATATAGGCAAATTTCAGCCAGATCCATCAAGATCTTAGCCCGATCTTTATAGATATAGGGAAATATTGACTAGATATCGTTAGATCTGACCAGATCTGATGAGGTTCGGCAATATTTCGACCAAAATCAGGCTAGATTTCGCCACTTCGGCGAACCTGAAATCGACTAATATGGGCCTGAAATTGATACGATCCGAATTGGCAGACTAGAAACTTTATTCGGGTTAGTTACGGGTTACACTTTTCCCCACCCGATGCATTTGGGTCGAGTCTGGGTTAGGCACAAATTAGACTCGGCCCGACCTGTGGATAGCCCTAGGTGTGTGTAAAATGAATATGTGCAATAAACACAACTATTTGGGATATTGGGTTATAGGTTGGTCCTAGTTGATTAATCCAATTACCTAAGTTGATTAATTAGTCAAATTACATGCAAATCTAATTAAGACACAATCAAATCATCAATTTAAATTATAGTGCAGTGGAAAATAAGTTTCACATGACTATTTGATCACGATAGGAAAACATTTCGCAGAAAAAGTCCCACCAAGTGAATTTCAGGTCACCATTCCTGAAGAATCTACTATCAAGAAAAAACGGTAACATTTACAAGGAATCTTACCCTATAGGCCTATCTTGAAGTACCTATAGTAGAATCTACTGAGCTAAACAAGTTTTAGCTCCTATGCTCAATTGGACTTGATCTAGTAGTATATTTCTCCTTTGCATGAATCTTCTTATCCGTCCTCAATTGGACTTGATCTAGTAGTATATTTCTCCTTTGCAGGAATCTCCCTATCCATGACTAACTCCACAACAACCCTTTTGATTGTTGTAGTTGATTTGTAGCAGTTTCATACAAAACACAAATAAGACTTTCAATTGTTGGTGTCAGACACTTTGCTTGGTATAGAACCCAAAGGTGTACAAGAGTTGCAACAATATCTCTTTCTACTGTTTTTTGAACTCACGGGTTCAATAGGTGGAGGCTAAGGTTTTAATATGAAAGCCTTAGGAAGCCTTAGGTTTTTTGTCTGTACCACCTATCTAAATAGAAGCTTCTTTTAAATAGGCTTTCCTATTAGGTTACACAAACCCACAAACAATAGTCACTTAGAATAAAATTTTGTTGGCTAAAACAAAAATCTCATAGTTTGATAGATCAAAAGGTGTCGAGCCAGGTATGATCGGCATGTAATGAGCCAGGTATTGAGATGCAAATGCAGTTTTTCTTGAGCATTCCCGTGTCTTCAAATATACCACTTGTTTATAACTTCAAGGTTTTCACTTGAACACACTACGAACTAAAACTGAATCACACATAAAATGCATTTTGTCGAGAGATTTGCCAATCACATAAAAAAAGAAAAGAAAATGACCCTTATATGGGAATTCAAGGGTTTCATTGATATGGAAAATAAACTTGATGCACAATCATACGATTAAATGACCATGAATGATACGTCTCCTTCTGCGAAAGTTCAACAATAGATCAAAACCAAAGCCACTATAAACTCACTTTAGAAGGAAATTAACAAAGTAACAGTGTTTCATTTATGAGTAATACTACAACTACAAACTATTTTACAATATTTTCACAAAATGTTGATGTGGCCAACCTCTTATTGGTTTTCATTGAATAATGTTAGAGATATAAACTATTTTACAAATTGCTAATGTGGTGAGTGATTATTGGTAAATGAAAAAGTGTTATCAATGGTGGGCCTAAATGAAAATCAATAAGAGATTGTCCACATCAACATTTTGTAAAAATGTTGTAAAATAGTTTGTGGCTGTAGTATTACTCGTTTTCATTTAGATACATCATTAATATCACTTTCTTATTTACCAATAATTACTCGTTACATTAACAGTTTGTAAATTTTTTTATAAAATAGTTTGTATCTTTAACATTATTCATAATTTATTTAGATTTATTATTATTTCCGAGTACTCTTTCAAACACGCAACATTATATTCAAACATGAAATATGTATAATGCATATACTAAACGATAAAAGTACAGTAGTACAATATTCCACTTGAATCTAATTCATACATAAGTCATACATTTGTTTTATACAAATTATAATATGATGATAAAACTAGTGGCCAGCTGCCAAAAGTGCTCGCGATTGCTTCTCATAGGGGAAACCATCAGCCTTGGAGTCATCTGCTGACCAAATAAAGATGCCATGAAGTTGCTGCACACTCTTGATCCTACTGCAGGCAGTAAAGAAGCCATTTCCTGGTTTTAACCCACCACTGTTATCGGTACAAAAGCTTGTGTTAGAAATTGAAAAGAATATGGACAGACACCCAAAGTGAGCATGTTCCTCTATTTGCCTCAGTCAGATTGTAACATTTAGGAGTTAAAGAGTAATGGTATTGGACTGTTACTCTACCCCACTAAGTCCACTATCCCACTCTATATTAATGGAGTGGTGTGTATATAAACACTAAGAATGGTACCATTGAACTATATATGAACGAATTCTGCATTTCTCATAGTGTTTACAGAGTGTTGTGAGGCTCTTAGGTTGTGGGTTATGTTTGCATCACTCTAGTAGTGTGCAACACCGTCGGAGAAACGTTTTTGGTTTGTGGATTATACAAACTGGAATTTAGAATGTCTTTGAATAGTTGGTCTACATGGAGACTGGCTCTAAACAGCGTAGAACAATCTCAAAGCTCCTGTGTGATCATCGGTTTAAGCCAAGAGAGGTATGCTGAAAAACCGATTACTTATATTCCGCTGCAAGTTTCTATTTCTTACAGCTTGCTAACACCTTACCGCCATTATATTTAGAGCTTTGGGTTTTGAAGTAGTTAAGAAATTGAGACACAGTGGTACCCTCATCGTATGCATAGAACTGAAAGTTGACATAGTCAATTTGTTGTCCATATTTGCTCCACAGTGCCAAGTAATGATTCTGAACTTGATCATCATCGAATGGAGCTATAGAAGCAAATGAGATTACCTTATTCTTCTTCAAAGTTGTTATAAGCCTGCCATTGCACTCTGCAAAGGTATTAGGATCAGCTTGGAAGTGCTCATAGTCAATATCAATTCCATCCAAATGATACTGCTTTATGATCCTTGTGAGTGAAGAAACAGCATTAGAAACCCATGAATCCACTGAGGATGGGCTGAAGTAAGCATTGCCATTCGCCACACTATCCCCTCCCAAGCTTAAGGCCACCTTGACATTTGAATGGGCATTCTTGATGGAAGAAACTTGGGAAGGACTAAGATTATCAGAGTCCCAGAAGATGTTGAAATTTCCATTGGTAGGAGAGGGATTACCTGAGGTGTCATAGTCTAGAGCAAAGGAGAGAATGAAGTGGAATTCAACATTTGGATTAATAGGAACATCGGTAAATTTGACATTGTTGAACTCAGCTCCTATATATTCTCTGAAGAGGTTTGAGTTGGTGGGGGCTGCTTGGACTTGTATTTGGGAGATGAAGAGAGCTGCAATAATGAGAAGGGTAATGAAGAGCTTGGGCAATGCCATCGTATCAAAAGGAGTAGATTTGTGGCTCAGGCTACGAGTGAAATGAATACACTTCTCACAAGCTATTTATAGAACTCCATCCACGATGGAGACGAGGGCCTTGAGGAAAGGAAATTAGTAAAAGACAAATGTTTGTGTTGTGCCGTTGCTGTACTTACATATTGATGTTCTTATATTTAGTTGCTTGAATTCTCTTTTTCTTTCTTGCTTATGGCTTGAATGCTCTTTTGGGCCTTTGTCAAGTGCCAAAAAACCATTCAAGCCACAATAAAAGAAAAACCACAATGAAAACTATGTAATTTTGGAGAAGTTTTTTCTTCATTTCATGCTCCTTTGGAAAGTACTTGACAAATATATTGCCAAACTCAATTTATATTTTTTATTATATTTAGTTGACATTAATAACTGAAAATGAAATAATATCACGAAAAGGTGTATGATATATTTTGTTAAATTTATGAATATATTTACACAAAATAAAACTCATTTTTGAGATATTAATATATATATATATATTATATAGACAAAACTGAGAGAAAATCTAATTAGATTTTAAATTAGAGTATTATTTTGCAACACGTGTCCCATCTAATTTAAGTTTTTAAAATTTTGTGTCAAGTGAGTTAATTCAATTTATAAATTGGATTTCAATTAGGGTTTAATTTTACGTCACATATCCCATCTAATGTAAACTTTTAAATTTTTGTGCTAAGTGAGTTAATTTAGTGTAAGGATTGGATTTCAATTAGGATTTAATTTTGTGCCACATGTCCTATCTACTAAGTTTTTTTTTTATTTTTTTTATTTTTTAATTTTTAAAATTTTTGTGTTAGATGAGTTAATTCAGTGTAGAAAATGAGCAGTTCAATATAAATAAATCATAAAAAAACCTCATCATATATTTAACTCTATATATAAAATTAGAAGAATAGAGAGTTTGATATATGATATATTTTTTTGTCTACCTAAAAATAATTCAAATTTATAATTCATTTATGTAATACACTATGACTATATACTGTTCATTACTAAGCAATATATATATATATATATATATAACTAAAACTTAGAGAAAATTCAATCATAATCAAAAATTGAATTTTGCTTTTGTTTGTTTTCCATACAAATTAAATTGTTTGGATTTTTGCTATTGAGATAGATATGTTTGAATTTTCATTTTTTTAAAAAAGTAATGTGATATGACCTTGTCATGATCATAGTTACTAACATCTTATATAAAAAATGAAATCTTTTTTTATGGTTTGTTTGTTTGTTTTTTTTCTTCAATCACCTTAACAAATAAGGTGGACTTCAACCAAGCCGGCCCTTTTTATAAAGTGGCTATGGAGATTTCCAAAGGAAAAGAAAAAGCCATGGTGCTCATATTAATTTGGCTGCCTACGTAACTCTCTCATGGCAAAAATAAATTGACCAACCCACATCTAAAATATCCTGCATCTAGAAAGGTATTATTTGGTATAGAGAGACTTTAAGTAAAAACTTAGGTTAGACTTTGGTTGGGTAATGGTAAGTGGATTCACTTACGGGATGATGTTTCTGCTATTTTTTCTCTAAACTAATGCATATATTTTTTAAACTGTTTCTATTAAAATATTTGTATGCGAAAATTTTGAACGTAACAAATAGTAATTGAGCTGAACGATCCCATACACCTATCCCTAATAGGAGATATTATTGGATCAATTTATTCTTTTATTTTATACTGTATTTAGTAGAATTTTATGGACAATGATTGTGATTTTATATTGTATTTGTAGTATCTAATAGTGATTTTTAAAATTATATATGTAATAGTAGTGTAACGAGAATTTTGGCGTAATTAATATCATGAAAATTGTAAGAAAAAACCATTTTAATATCTTTAAATGTTGTGGTTGAACTAATGTCCTATATATTTAATAACCCAAGCTAACATCAATAGCACTACTACAGTTCATTATTCTCGTGCATTAGTTCGGGTTACATACTAATTCATATAACAAACGGGAAGTTTATATTTTATTATTTTTATATATTAGATCTTATATCATAGCTTAAAAATTTGAACAATTTTTTTTTTCTCCCGTCTGTCACATAATCCTTGGAATTTGCCACATGATATACTTCATTGTTATTTGTTTCATTATATATAATATGAAAAACAAAATTCAGTAAATTACTTTAATTATATTTATAAAAATTTTGTGTGGTGTTTTAATTTTCCCTCCAATTATTAATTGAAAAGTATTGCGTTTGTTCTTTTTTAGAAGGAGGTGGATTGTGTATTTTATTTTTATTTTTTTAAGAGTTAACTCACATGAACTATTCATATATATATATATTGAGAAACCAGTAAGGAACTTTCATTACTAGGATAGAAAATTTCTATCTGAAATTACAAAGTTGGCTACATCACTATGGATGTCCTCTAGCCATATTTGGGGTTCATACAAGTACTTCGCTAATTTAGCGAGTTTGTCTGGGACCGTGTTTCGCTTGTGCTTGACGTGTGAAAAGGAAACCCTCCTCAACTTTGTTGCTAGGGAGTAGGCATCATCAACTATGTGACCAAAGGCAGGAAAGCTTGGTTGAAATGTAGTGAGGTGTTTGAAGATAACCTCTGAGTCACCCTTGAACACAACTTCTTGAAGGGGCGACGCCACGTACAGCTGGGAACACCCTGACCTGAAAAAAAAAAAAAATTATATTTAATCTGTATTAAGAACACCCTCAATCACAAAATTAGGAACACCCTATATATATATATATATATATATATATATTATTTGTTCTACTTTCAAGCAAAAAAAAAAAAAAAAAAAACCCCAAAAAAGAATTTGTAATAGAGCCAAGCCCATGACGAGCCTAATAGATTACAGAGGTAGAAAAAAAAAAAAAAAAACCAATACAGAGAATCAGAAATCAAACCCACGGTCACGTCGTGGCAGAGAAAACCAAACCCCAATACAGTCTATACAAAGCAAAAGCAAAACAAACTCAATACAGAGGTGTTTATAAAAAAAAAAAAAAAAAAAAAAAAAAAAAAAAAAAAAAAAAAACCCAATACAGAGCAAACCAAAACCAAACATAATACAGAGTAAACCAAACCCACGGTCACGTCGCTCGCAGCTCGCTTGTTGTCGTCGTCGCACACTCTCTCGCACCTCGTCGTTGTCACTCATCACTTGCTCCTCATCGTAGATCGTAGATCGCTCTGCTCCGGTGCTCGGTGCTCGGTGCTTGGTGCTCGATGCTCCCTCCCTCAAGGTATTTCTCTCTCTTTTTCTCTCTGACTCTCTCGCAGTCTCTCAGTCTCTCTCTGTTTATCTCACTGAAATGAAAAATGTGAAATGAAATGGATGAATGAGTCTCTCTTTTTTATTCTTTAAGAGTCTAATTCTCTCTCTCTCTTTTGAAATGTGAGTCTCTGATTGGCTGGTCGAATTAACTTTATTTATATTTTGCTTTTTGCCTGTTTTTTGTCTTTTTGAATTTGGTTTTATCTTATCCGTTGGTTTTGGTCAGTGTGTGTTGGTGTTGGTGTTGGTGTTGGTGTTGGTGAGATATTGATTGTCTTTTAGAGTAATGTGTATTGTGATTGTGAAATTTTCTGATTGGCAGCTGGCTATTGTGATTGGGACATCAAGCATGAGGCTTGTACTTGTCTGTTGAGTGGGGAGGGGGTAGATGGGCTCATGGGGCTAGGTAAACAATAATTAAAGCAGTGTAATGTGTTGCACATTACACTGCTTTAATTATTGTGCTACACATGGGATGTGTAATGCCTGGTTCTTTTAGTGTTAGGCTAAATAAATTAACAATTATAAAAGACAATTAATAATTAACCAATGCATTAAATTAACCAATACATTATAATTAAACAATACATTATAAAAGAAAAATAAATTAAATTATGTTTTATAATTAATGAAACAACAATATAACAAATTATAGTTTATAAAAGACAAACAAATTAATGAAACAACTAAACAACAATAATTAATAATTTTATTAATATTTCAAATGAACTTATAGTTTGTTGTTTATTCTTTTGCTAGAATTATGGACAAATATTTGATAAGAAAACCACGTATCCAAGATTCATCTCCTGTGCAAGATTCATCTTCATCTTCTAAGTGAATTTGTGTTGACTTTAACTTAGAGAAAATCTTCCTTCAGATCCTGGGCTACAACAAAAGATATCATCTTATCATCCTAATAATCATGATGAAATAAAAAGATATTATTAACAAAAGGCCCTTGTCAACTTGTTCATGATTACCCTGTTTCCTATTTTTCTTGAAAGCCCCGTCGATTCAGATCCGAATGGTATGTAAATAGAAAGTGGTTGGAATATAGCATAGACAAGGATGCAGCATTTTGTTTTTATTGCTACCTATTTGGGCAAGATGTTGGTAAGCAAGGAGGAGGTGAGACTTTTGTAACGAAGGGATTCAAACTTTGGAATCAGCTTGTGAAGTTAGATTCCAATGTTGGAGGAGTTAATAATTCTCATTACCAAGCTGTCAAGAAGAGTGAAGATCTACTGAAGGAAAAGCAATACATTTGAAGTGTTTTGGTTAAACAATCAAATAAAGATAAATTTGAATATCGGGTTCAATTAAATGCAATAGTTGATTGCATAAGATTCCTTTTATGCCGGGGATTAGCTTTTCATGGTCACAATGAATCTCAAGGTTTAAGTGATAAAGGAAATTTCCTTGAGCTTTTACAATTTTTGGGGGATCACAATGAATCTATCAATGAAGTGTTGCAAAACGCTCTGAAAAATTGCAAGCTTACCCACTCTAATATTCAAAAAGACATTGTGAATACAATTGCTCGTGAAACATCCAAAGTCATCATCAAGGATCTTGACAATGGGTTCTTTTCAATATTAGTTGATGAGTCACGTGATATCTCAGTGAAAGAACAAATGAGCCTCGTTCTTCGTTATGTGAACAAAAAAAGAATTATTATAGAGCGGATCCTTGGTGTTGTACATGTAGCAAGTATCACCGCTTTGTCACTCAAATATGCTATTGAATGTTTACTTTGTGAACATAATTTCAGTTTATCAAACCTACGTGGGCAAGGTTATGACGGGGCTAGTAATATGCAAGGTGATATCAATGGTCTCAAAACTTTAATTTTGAAAGAGAATAAGTCAGCATTTTATGTCCATTGTTTTGCTCATTAACTTCAATTGACACTTGTTGTCATTGCTAAAAATCACATTAACATTGCTGAATTTTTTTTTGTGGTTAGTAATTTAGTAATTGTTGTTGGAGGCTCTTGTAAGAGACGAGATGCTCTTTGAGATGCACAATTTGCCAAAATTAAAGAAGATTTAGAGAATGGTGTACGTAGAAGTGGGCTACGTTTGAATCAAGAGACAAATTTTAAATGTCCTGGTGATACATGTTGGGGATCATATTATGGGACTATTCTTAACTAGATTTTGATGTTCTCTGCTATTGTTGATGTACTTGAGATTATTGAAGAAGATGGCCTCTCCGACCAAAAAGTTGAAGCTCGATCTATTATGAGGTCAATTTTATCTTTTGAATTTTTTTTTGCTCTACACCTGATGAAAAACATTTTAGGGATCACAAATGAGTTGTCAATAGCATTGCAAAAAAAAAAAAAAAAAAAAAAAAAAAAATCAGGGTATAGTAAATACTATGGATCTTGTTAAAGTGTCTAAGCAACGATTGCAAGTGATGAGAGATGATGAATGAAAATCTTTATTGACTGAAGTGTCTTCATTTTGTTCCATACATGATATTTTTATCTTGAACATGGATGAAATATTTGTAGTTAGTGGGAGGCTGCGACGTAACACTCAACAAAATACAAAATTTACATCATTATCGTGTTGAACTATTCTACACAGTCATAGATATGCAACTTCAAGAGTTTAACAACTGTTTTTCTGAGGTGAATACCGATTTGCTACTTTGTATGGCTTGCTTGAATCCAAGTAATTCATTTGTGGCTTTCAATAAGGAAAAGTTGATACGTCTAGCTAAGTTCTATCCCTCTAATTTTCTTGGGACAGATATTTTGGCGCTTGACTCTCAACTGCAGAATTACATTTTTGATATGCGCAGCAATGACCTCTTTTTAGAGCTTCAAGGAGTTAGTGAACGCTTAGCTAAGTTTGTGGTCGATAACGAAAAGTTGATACGTCTAGCTAAGTTCTATCCCTCTGATTTTTCTTGGGACAGATATTTTGGCACTTGACTCTCAACTACAGAATTACATTTTTGATATGCGTAGTAATGACTTCTTTTGAGAGCTTCAAGGAGTTAGTGAACTTGTTGAAAAGTTAGTGAGCACAAGGAAGCATGAGACTTATCCATTAGTCTATTTGCTTGTGAAGTTAGCTTTGACCCTTGCAGTTGCTATTGCAATAGTAGAAGGAAGTTTTTCAGCAATGAAATATATAAAGAATGAATTGCGCAATCGAATGGGAGATCAGTGGATGAACGATTGCTTGGTTGTGTATATTGAAAAAGATGTAGTTTGTAACATTGATAATGAGACTATCATACAACGATTTCAAAATATGAAATCTCGTAGAAGGTAATTATAAATTTTATGTATTTGCATGTTTTTTTATTGTTGTTGTTGTCAATATCCATTAGTCTATTTGCTTGTGAAGTTAGCTTTGACCCTTGCAGTTGCTATTGCAATAGTAGAAGGAAGTTTTTCAGCAATGAAATATATAAAGAATGAATTGCGCAATCGAATGGGAGATCAGTGGATGAACGATTGCTTGGTTGTGTATATTGAAAAAGATGTAGTTTGTAACATTGATAATGAGACTATCATGCAACGATTTCAAAATATGAAATCTCGTAGAAGGTAATTATAAATTTTATGTATTTGCATGTTTTTTTATTGTTGTTGTTGTCAATATATAAAATTTTCTTTTTAATAGATTGTGTAATTTATGCTTGTTGAGGAATACCCTGAAAAAATTTCCTGGAGTCACCACTACCTATATCGATAGCAAAAGAGATGGCTTTCATGCAGGCCAAAGCTTCCAAGTCTTCCACTGTTGGAGGCAAGGTGATGCGTTCTGATAGAGCTGCGATTACCCATCCGTTAGAATAATGTACCACCACTCCTAGACTTGCTAGACCAAGTCCTGGAATGTTGCTCTGTCGTAATTGACTTTATAAAAGAATGGCGGAGGTGGCAGCTAGTGGGTTGGATGAGGTACTGCTTCATGCCTCGTTGGATGCTCCTGTGTCATTTGAAACTCCTAGAGACATTCAATGACGTCGCTATAAATTTTTCCCAGTAGCAATGTAACCATCCCAAACCTTCTCGCATTTTGGTTGTGCCAAATACTCCATTTGACATATGCGAATAACTTTGCCATTCTTTGACTGTTTTATCAGAGTTTTGATGAAATGAAACTTCCAGAATTGATTAATTTAGAAAAGAATTACAAGGTGTTTATATACACTAGCTACAGAGCTAACAGAAGAAACAGAAAAACAACCACCTACACACGTGTCTATCCACAGCTATAACTAACTAACTCACGTGTCATGCTTAACATTTTACTAAACTACAAGTTGTATATACACTATACAAATAGAAACTATTGTCATTTTAGTCCTTAGGCAATTCTACAGCTCCTTCTACATTTTTGGACAGCTCATTGAATCTCAGCTGCTCTTGTTCCCTGTTACTGCCCATATTCTGATACTCCCCCTCAACAGCAGCTGCTATATGTATGTTTATCATTCCCATTGATAGGCCAAAAACGTATTTACCCCTTGTGATAAATTAACCAATTAATTTAATTTAGCCAAGTGAAATTAATTAGATTCAATTACATGCAATGAGCGTGGTAGCACAAAAAATCACCAAATAACTAAATGCAGCGGAAATTAAATTTGACACGGGTGATTTGTTTACAAATGGGGAAAACCACCGAGGCAAAACCCCATCGGGTGATTTTAAGGTCACCACTCCCAAAAATCCATTATTATCCCGAGAATCCACTATTATCAAAACAAGCGGTTACAAGTAAAGGAATCCTAGTACCTTATACCAACCTACAGTTGATTCCTTACCCCAATACCTAATTGGACTTGTTCTGTAGTAACAATCTCTCTTTTTGAATGCACGGCTTCCAGTATGTGACTAACCAATTGATGCGCGGATCCTAGTATGCGGCTTACTCCTTTGCAAGAATCCCAGCACGTGACTAACTCCACAGCAACCCTTTGATTGTTGTAGTTGATTTGCAGTAGCTTCACATAGAAACACCAATAAGATCTTCAATGTTGGTGCAAGAGACTTTGTTTGGTTATGGAACCCAAAGGCGTACAAGAAACCCAGCAAGAACTCTTTCTTCTGTAGGAGGAAGCTAGGGTTTCAAAGAGAAAACCTTATGAAGCTCTCTAGGGTTAGGGTTTTCTTTTTCCACCTCCTTTAAATAAGAGCTTAATGGGCTCTCCTATTCCAAATAGGATTACACAAACCTTGGACTTTCCTAGTCCAATAAGGATTATACAAACCCACAAACCTTGGGTTTTCCTAGTTTTATAAGGATTATACAAACCCATAACCAAATAGCCTATTAAAATAAAAACGTTGTTGGCTATAGTCTAAATCCCGTAAGCTTAATAGATTGAGACATTTGTTAAGCTTTAATGAATCTTGACAGATTGAGTTTCTGTCGAGGAGGTATCGAGACCTGCAAATTGCACTTTTCTTGAACAGTTCTTGAGTAATCTTCATGTCTTCAATTTAACCACTTGTAATGATCATCTTGAACCTTCTTAGATTTACCCAAATACGAGTAAAGTGCGTTTTGTCAAAGGATATGCCAATCACATAAAAATATGTCCCTAACACCCATTTTGCAAACAAGATTAGAAAATTGATTAAAACTCAATGCCTTAGTAAGCATATCTGCCAATTGACAATGAGTTCTAACATGGGTTAGCTTAATAACTTTCTCCAAAACCTTATCCTTGACAACATGACAGTCAATTTCGTTATGCTTTGTCCTTTCAAGAAAAACTGGATTAGAACCAATGTGCAAAGCTGCTTGACTATCACAAAATAATAAAGCTTCTCTATTGTGTTCTATTCCAATGTCTCTAAGAAAGTACAAAATCCATACTATTTCACATGTTGCAACTGCCATGGACCTATATTCAGCTTCTACTGAAGGTTTGGAGACTATGGACTTTTTCTTAGACTTCCAAGACACCAAGGAATCTCCAATGAAGATGCTATACCCTATCACAGACCTTCTAGTATTAGGGCATGAGGCCTAATTAGCATCTGCAAAACCCTTCAAGTGGATTTCTGTACTAGAAGAGAATAAAAGTCCCTTTCTTGGTTCATTCTTAAAATACTGCAAAACTTTGTATGCTGCATCTAGATGTGGTCTCCTCAGCTTAGATATGTATTGACTAAGCTTATGGATAGCAAATGTGATGTCAGGCCTGGTGATTGTCAAATACAAAAGCCTACCTATCAACCTTCTATAACTACTTGGATCTTTAAGTTCTTCACCCTTAAACTTGCTCAATCTGAGTTTTTGCTCCAATGATGTCTTAGCAGGTTTACACCCAAGTAATCTAGCATCATTTTGAACTTCAAGTGTATATTTTCTTTGGCAAAGTGCTATTCCTTTGTCTGATCTAGCAACTTCAAACCAATAAAATATCTCAAATCACCTAAGTCCTTTAACTTGAACTTTTGATCCAGCAAGACCTTGAACTTGTCTATCTCACCTTTGTCATTGCAAGCTATTAAAACATCATCCACATACACCAAAAGAACCATAAAAGTGTGTCCCTGCTACCTTGTGAAAAGAGAATAATCTACCTTTGATTGAGTGAAGCCAAGCTGAATCAAGGTGCTAGAAAATTTAGCAAACCACTGCCTAGAGGCTTGTTTAAGTTCATAAAGAGACTTATTGAGCTTACAAACCACCTCCCCTTGGCTATGAACCTTAGTGGAAGAGCCATATAAATCTCTTCATGGAGATCACCATGCAAAAAAGCATTGTGCACATCTAGTTGACTTAGAAACCAGCCCTTGATAGCTGCCATAACAAGAAAAAACTTGATAGAGATCATCTTGGCAACTAGTGAAAAAGTCTCAATGTAGTCTATCCCTTCTTTTTAAGTGAAACCTTTAGCTACTAACCTGACCCTGTATCTCTCAATAAAACCATCTGCTTTGTATTTAATTTTGTAAACCCATTTACACCCTATTGGTTTCTTACTAGGAGGTAGAGGAGTTAATGTCCATGTATTGTTAGCCTCAAGTGCTGCTATTTCAGCAGTCATGGCCTTTTGCCATTTGGGGTTAGAAACAGCTTGATAGTAGAAAGTAGGCTTAACAATGGAAGAAATGGAACAACAGAAAGTTTTGTAAGATGGAGAAAGATGTTGATAAGAAACATGAGAAGACAAAGGATGTGAGGTACCTGATTGGAGAGGTTGGGCAGTAGAAAGACATGATACCTGATTGCAGTGGTATGCTTGGAGATATGAGGGTTGTTCAACAGTTCTAGAAGACCTCTTAAGAGGGATAGGATCAATAACAAGTAAAGGGTTCTTTTGGTACATCATCAAGAAACTCATCATCAAGTTCATGATGAACTTGATTAATAGAGTCTTGAGAAGGAATAAAAGAATGAGAACATGATAAAAGGGTGTCATCAAAGGGGGAATAAATACTAGGAACACAAGGCAAAGGCAATGATGAACTTGGGTTGGAAGTAGATGGCAATGAAGCATAAGGAAAAATAGATTCATGGAAGACAACATCCCTTGAGATGAAAACAATATGGGAGTTAAGATCAAAAAGCTTATAAGCTTTCACATTGAAAGGATAACCAATGAAAACACATATCCTAGCTTTTAGGGAAAACTTGTTCTTAGTTTGAGAAATGGTGGAAGCAAAACACAAACAACCAAAAACCTTGAAATGACTATAATCTGGTGACTTTTTAAAAAGAAGATCAAAAGGAGTCTTGTTGTTTAACAGAGGTGAAGGTAATCTATTGATTAAGTAAGCTACTGTTAAGACACAATCACCCCAAAATTGAATTGGAAGATGAGACTGAATTTGTAAAGCTCTAGCAATGGATAAGAGGTGTTGGAGTTTCCTTTTCACAATAGAATTTTGTTGTGGAGTGTAAACACAGTTGTGTTGATGAATAGTACCATTAGAATGAAGGAAATCTGGCATGTCAAATTCTTTTGCATTATCAATTCTTATAGCTTTGATTTTGATTGCAAATTGAGTATGAACCATAATGTAAAAGGATTGAACTAATTGCCTAACTTTAGATTCGGACTTCATTAAAAATAACCATGTTGCTCTGGTTGCGTCATCAACCATAGTAAAAATATATTTGAAACCATCTAAATTAGGGGTAGAATAAGGTCCCCACACATCCATATGAACTAAATCAAAAAGACAATCACTGATCTTATTATTGAAAGGAAAAGGCAATCTTTTCAGTTTTGCCATAGGACAAACTTGACAATCTTTATTACAAGAAAATTGTAAAGAAGGGATTACATGACTTAAAGCATGAAGTTTAGGATCTGAAGGATGACCTAACCTTGCATGCCAAAGAAAAGAGGTATCACAATGAGAGATAGCTGCTAAAAAAGGGTGAAAAACAACCCCTAGCTTGTGAGCAACCAAGTAATCAGCAAGGGATGAACTAGGAGAGTAAGTGGAAAGAAAAACAAGACAATATGGTTGAAATTGAGTGATTGTACTAACATATAGAAGATTAAAGGTAAAAGATGGGACACAAAGGACATTTGTGAGAGCAAGAGAATAAGATAAAACAACAGTTCCTATATGTGTTACTTATGCTGATTCCTTGTTAGGCAATTGGACCAAAAACCGTGTAGTAGCAGTTATTGTGGTTAAAAAATGCACTGAACAAACAAAATGATTAGTAGCACCAATATCCAACACCCAAGTGTTTCTACCATAGGCCTTTCTATTAACCACTTAAGCAGAAAAGAGACTATGAGAAAAATCAATACCTGTCATTGCAATATTAGAAGAAGAAGCTATATTTTCCATTGGAACTTTTGTCACTTGGGGTGTTGATGTCAGTGGTGAACTTGAACCATTGATCAAAGCCAACAACTACTGACATTGGTTATGAGTAAAACCTGGATGATTGTGAAAAGGAGAAGCCATTGGCAATGATTCTTGAGCTTGACCTGAGGACACCTGATGTGCCATTGAAGGCTTGTTCTTGAACTTAAAACTTGGTGGAAACCCATGCAATTTATAGCATTTATCAATGGTATGACCTAGCTTCCCACAATGTGTGCACATTGGCCTATCCTTCCCTTTAACACTATGATTACTAGTAGAATTAGTGGTAAAGTTTTGACCTTTTGCAGTAAGGACAGTGGATTCAACATGAGGATTGGCACAAGCAGTCATAGTTCTTTGCACTTCTTCCTAAATCAACAAGGCATATACCTTGTTAAGAGAGGAAGAGAGTCCATTAGGAGCACCTGTGTTCTGACTTGGGAGAAAGAATCATGCACACCCATCAAGAACTTCATTACTGATTCTCTAGCTTGTAACTCAGTTAGCCTTTTATTGACATTGCAAACACATTTTCCACAAGTACATGAAGGGAAAGGGTTATAACTTTGCAATTGATCCCAAAATACTTTGAGTTGAGTGAAGAAATTAGTATAAGAAACTTCACCTTGATGCAATTCTGCTATCTGTTTCTAGAAGTTGAAGATTCTTGGGCCATTATTCTGGGAAAACCTATCTCTCAAATCATTCCAAATTTCCAAAGCAATGTCTTTATACACAATGTTGGCTTGAATCTTAGGAGACCCTGAATTGGTTAGCCATGTGCCAACCATATTATCACACCTGATCCAAGCTTGAGTGGCTGAGTGAGTTGACACCAATGGTGATGACAAAGTCAGAGTGTCATCAATGAATCCGAACTTGTTCTTCATAAGCAAAGCTTTTCTGATAGATTGAGCCTAGGTTGGGTAATTATCATTCCCTATCAACAACTGAGTCACAAGAACAGTACTGGTGCTTTCTCCATGGTGAAAAAACAAAGGATTGTCCATATTGGTGAATCTTGTGACGAAGTAACAGTTTCAGCAATAGTAGCTGGAGGAGTCGTGTCAATGGAAGCCATTGTTGAAAGAAGAAATTTCTTTAAAGAAAGGAAAAATTGAGAGTAGATTAAAGAATGAAACAAAAAGAAAAAATTCTTGATGAACTGGAAGAACCTTAGATTGAAGAACTGGGGAAAATCTTGATGAACTGGAAGAACCCTAGATTGAAGAATTGGGGAAAAATCTAGAGCTTTTGCTCTGATACCATATTAGAGTTTTGATGAAATGAAACTTCCAAAATTGATTAATTTAGAAAAGAATTACAAGGTGTTTATATACACTGGCTACAGAGCTAACAGAAGAAATAGAAAAATAACTACTTACACACGTGTCTATCCACAGCTATAACTAACTAACTCCCATGTAATGCTTAACATTCTACTAAACTACAAGTCATATATACACTATACAAACAAAAGCTACTGTTGTTTTAGTCCTGACAATTTCGCAGCTCCTTTTGGACAGCTCAATGAAACTCTGCTGCTCTTGTTGCTTGTTACTGCCTTTATTTTGATATGTTTTGTGCAAAGATCCCTTGAGCCAAGTCTCGGTAACAACTGAACCCACAAGAAAGGGCGACATTGTTCCATCTCCCACCAAATTTCTTTTACTAGTGGACAACCCCAGATAGCATGGATGTTATGCTCATTCTCATCACCACAACACTCGTAAATTGGGTTTTATGTGATATATCGTTTCTGTAGGTTGATTTTTGTTGGTAGAGAGTCATTGGAAGCTTGCCATAAGAAATGAGGAAATTTATGCTTTACCAAGCATATGAACTCTTCACCTTCACCTCCTCCTCTAGAATAGAGCAATTGGGAAAACATTTTGATTTAAAGACCTTATAGAAGAGGTAGTCTTTATTATGCAATTGCCATACCTATTTACCCAACATGGCTAGATTGAAATTTTCAATATCCTTGAAGCCTAAACCCCCACAACACTTTGGCTTGCACAATTTTTTCCATCCTACCCAATGTGTTTTTTGGACTTCTCCCTTGTAGCCCCACCAAAACTTCCAGATTAGAGATTCAATAACTTTGCATAAACTCTTTGGGAGTTTGAAACATCCCATGGTGAAAGTGGGCATTGCTTGAAGGACCGCTTTTATCAACACCTCTCTACCTCCTTGTGACAATAGTCTTTCTTTCCAACCTTGCATTTTATGTTAGATCTGTTCCCGAATGTAACTAAAATATTGCTTTTTTGCTCTACCAACAAATGATAGAAGACCAAGATATTTGTCATAATTAGAGGTGACTGTAACCCCTAGGAGGTTTTTGATGTTTTCTGCATGTGTGGATCAATGTTGGAGCTGAAATATAGTTGTGTTTTGTCTCGGTTGATTTGTTGGCTTGAAGCTTCTTCATATTTTTGCAAAACATCCAAAATAGTGGCACACTGTTGTGTATTTTCCCAACAAAAGAGCAAGCTGTCATCTACAAAGAACAAGTGGGATACCTTTGGACCTGCACTACAAAGAGAAACACCTTTAATTGAACTTGAATTTTCAGCTTGTTGTATGAGTGAATGTAACCCTTCTGCACACAAGAGAAATAAATAAGGTGATCACGGATCCCCTTGACGGAGGCCTTTGTTGGGACTAAAGTTACCATGGTTGTATTATATGAGTTTCTAAATCATATAGGCATTTTGAAAAATAAATTGGCATGCTAAAATCATACATGGTGGTTTCAAAAAAGAAAAAGAAAATCACACATGGCATTATGCAATTGATACTTAGTTACGATGATAAGTTTGTGCAAAATTACCTAACGCAAAGTTTAATCATCTTAGAATTTAAATTTTATTGAATACAAACAATTAAATGAATTTTTGACAATCATTCATTAAATAACCTACTGACTTATTCATTTTATTGAAGAAAATATGTATACAATGAAAATTTAAAATTTTATTGAAATGATAGAATCACATATTGCAAATTTAATAATGGATTTATATATATATATATATATATATATAGTATAAAAAGAAACAAAAAGGAACTAACTTAAGGTCATCCTTACTAATTGCAACTCCAACTATTTTTGTTTAGGAAAGCTAGGTGATTGGAGCTAGGTAGATGTCACCAAAAGATTAATGGTAAATGACATTGTTTTTGGTCTGTGTCTTTGACAGGGATAGAATGAAGGACTACGGGAAGTGTATAGAAAGGAGTTGAAGTGCAAGAGGTGAAAATGGTGAATCGAAATGCAAAGAGTTTTGTGTGTATGTGTGAGGGAAGAAAAATCCTGAAACATTGAACCAAATGAAAGAAATAATATTTATTTTTTGATTTGAAAAGTCTTGAAATATTGAACCAAACACTACAAAAAACGTGAGCTATAGCTATGTTTTTTTAGCCACGTTTATAAAAACGCAACTATAGGGGCTTTATAGTTGCGTTTGTTATAAATGCGGTTAAAACAATACAACTATAGTCACGTTTATCACGCTTGCAGCGGCGTTTTATTGGGTAGGGCCTATGGCTGCATTTAAAAAACACGGCTATAGGCCCAGCCGAATTAATTAATTTTTTATAAAAAAATATGTCCTCTAGCCGCATTTGGTAAATGCAACTATAGGAACACCTAAAGCCACATTTTTTTTTAAAAAAAATGCGGCTATAGTGTTCTCTGTACCCGTGGGTTTCAATCACAGCTTTAGGTTGAACAACGATTTTTTTTTAATATTTAAAAAATGACCTATAGCTGCGTTTTTTTAAACATGGCCTAAATAATGGCTATAGCTACGTTTTTTAAAACGCGGCTAAAGGTTTAGTATAAATAAAAGAAAAAACCCAAACCCAATCTCACTTGACAGTCTCTCCCTTTGACTCCAAACCGTCATTGTCGATTAGCCCTCTCTAATCTCTCTCTTGTGGGTAGGTGCTTGCTTGATGAGGGTGTTGGCAGGAATACAATGTGTGTGTGTGTGTGTGTGTGTGCGTGTGCGCGCGCACGCGTGTGTGCATGTATTGTATACCTTTTGTTATCAGATGCACATGTTAGGTTTAAGCCAAACAAGTTGCTTTATTAGTATTGATCTATATGTTTGCCCATTATGCCAAGAATAGGAGCTTGTATGGTTTCATCATCTACTTATTAGAAACTTATTAGAATACACACTAATTAAATTATTATTGAACTAATATAAAATATTTGTTTTTCTAAATAACTAAGATGGAATACTTGAGAAGCATTAATTTAGTACAGGATGAATGAGATATCACACATTTACCCGGAAAACATCCTTATATTACCATGCATTAATTGAACCTGTTTCCTTTATGACCCTTTTTTCTTTACAGGGCATCAGTTATGCTAAGCTTGCTAATCTGCCTCCTATTGTGGGTCTATGTGAGTATATGTATATCCTTTTTCTCAACTTCTTTTATACCTAAATTTAAAGCATATATCGTTCTATTGTTTGTAACTCACTCCTCTTTCTCTTGTTGGTTTTAAACGTAAAGATTCCAGCTTTGTCCCTCTACTTGTGTATGCTGTTCTTGGGAGTTCTAGGGACCTATTAGTAGGACTTGTTTCCATTGCTTCTCTTATACTAGGATCCATGCTTAGGCAAAATGTGTCTCCAAGCAAAGACCCCCTCTTGTTTCTTCAACTAGCAAAAAGTATCACAGTTTTTTTGCATATGAAATTGATTAATTTACATGTTAAAATAAATTTAATTATCTAACTCTTGACAGAGTTCCATCATTATAATCATGTAAGCTATGATATGGACTTGATTGCTTTTTGCTTCCTTTCCATTCGACTTGCCTCATGGTTTTTTAGTTTAAGATGTAAAATTTGTCTTCTCACAAAATTTTTAACTTCTTTTGCAGAGATTTATTCAGCACTTTGGACTTTTACAGAAAGCTTGCATTCTTGATCACGTCTCATTTCACTCATTCAGGGAATCCACAACCTATGCTCGCTTATCCGTAAGTGTTTCATTAACCCTATACATGTGTTTATAATCCTCCCTCATACAGTCATGATTGATCTCTCTTTCTTCGCCTAGACCATGGTTATGTATAATTACTTTAAAGATGCTCAAAGGATTGCAAAGGAGGCTAAGAGTAGTTTTTCTTCTTGTGGTTTTTATGGCTGTGGTTGCGTAATATTGGATTATACATAATACAAACTCTCAGCTTCGATTTTCTCTTCTTTTTATTTTTTATTTTTTGGATTAAAACTACTTGATCAATAGAGAACAAGAGGTTTAACTGAAATGTAGAATATGCTGATTTCTTGTTTGACGAAATTCCTGAACAAAAATGTGATGCACAATGTAGCTTTGAAATGTAAGATTAGGATAGAGCTAGATTTGTTCCACAAGTGCATCTAGGCAATGTGAAAATTGTGTCGAAGTATGATATGTGTCGTGTAGAAGATGTTTTATAATTCGTGCGTGATTTGAATTATAGATTAGAAATAGTAGAACTTTTCTGGAAGTGAGGTGGTTTAGGAGAAATTTTTTGCTGATTCTTGTTAGTCGAAGTGGTATTTTTGGTTGATTGGAAAGAATCTGATTTATTGTTTTTATATTGATTGTTACATTTGCATAACAATTGGCCTTCTCGGTCAATGTTTTTGTTTTTTACCCGTGAAGCATTTAGGTTAGACATTTTGTGTGTTGTGATGTGTGGGGTGGAGATTCTTTCTTTTCATTCTGAATCTTGAGTGACAGGATGTCTTTTGTAGAATCATGTATTTGTCTCATTCCACCTAAATCATTTTAGGAGCAGTCTCTTCAGAACAGAATAGTTGAAGGTTAGAATTGCATCAAAAAATTTCCAATTTTCAAGACCCCACTTTGACAAATTTCAATACCTTTGGCAATTTGAGATCAACCAGTCATTATCTCTTTTTTTTTTCTTCTTCTTTCCGATCATAAGAGAGAAACAAACTGCCTCATGAAATTTTCTATTAAAAAAAAAAAAAAAAGAAGAAAAGGGTCTAGTTTTTTGATATAGATCCTACTTTGTCTGATCTGGACTGCTCTTTTCAGGTATGGCTTTGGTGGGATGTGATGTAGTGGCAAAATGGTGGCATTCATAGAATTTTTTTTACTTGTTTCTTGTCAAACTCTTTGTTGTTTTCTTATTATTATTTTTATAATTCATATTATCAACTCCAATATTATTATCATTTTAGTTAATTAGATTATTGAATAAGAAATGTCATTCTTGCTGCACATTCTATATGGATGACTATCAAAGTTGATATCACCATCACTCACATGCTATCATGGGCTTGATTGACCACAACACCTCCGAACAAACAATATTGGCAGTGCATAGGGGTGGGGATTGTCTTTTAAGAATCTCTACCTTGTATATCAGCTCTTGCGAATTATTAATGGTTGATTGTTGGCCATTTCAGTGTGCATGTGCACATGCTTAATATGGATTCTCTCTCTCTATCTGTTTTTTTTTTCTTTTTTTATTTTATTTTAAAAATAGTAGTCATCTGATGCCTTATGTTTTTGGTTTTTACATTTTTATTTTTTGGTGGTGTTTTCTTGATACATAGCAAAAGAAGGGTGCTTTGCTGATGGTAGCTGTCATCTTTGTGGGGGATTCACTTGGTCCTCTGTTTGATTTAGCCAATGTGGTATACCCAAGGCATGGCCCATTTATCCTTTAATCATCTTTACTTGCTACTTGTAATTATCTGACATTGTTACTTATTCAATTTACATATGCCAACATTCCATAGATTATTTTGTTTAAATTGTGAAGATGTTTTTGTGTACCTTAGGTCAATGAAATATGTTTACTAGTTGTATTTAAGTTTTTGCTTTATTTGCCTCTAGAATCTTGCTATGTTGATTGAAAATTCTCTCTCTCTCTCTCTCTCTCTCTCTCTCTCTCTCTCTCTCTCTCTCTCTCTCTCTCTCTCTCTCTCTCTCACATTCTTTCTTCTACCAGAGGAGAATTACAAAAACACTTTAATTATTATTATGAAAGTGCTTTGCTGATACAGTCATGAAAACTTTAGCCAAAAAAAAAAAAAAACCTTTAAAAATGCGGCTATAGAAAAACCCAATGTAGGGGTATTTAGTTATGTTTCTAAACACAGCCCAATGTAGGGGGCTTTAGTTATGTTTCTAAACACAGCCCAAAGATGGTCTATAGCCGCATTTTAAAAAACGTAGCTATAGGTGTAAGTCTACAGTTGCGTTTTAGGTCCAGGCTATAACTGCGTTTTAAACGCAGCCCAAAGCGGGTCTATAGCTGCATTTTTTACAAAACCCAACTATAAGTTTCAGCCTATAGGGGGTGGAAAAATGCAGCTATAGGGAGACCTGTAGCCGCGTTTTTTTAAATGCAGCTATCGACCCCATAGGGGGTTATTGTCGCATAGTAAAAGCTGCATTTGTAAACATGGTAATAGCCTATAGCTGTGTTTTTAGGGTCTATAGCTGCGTTTTTGAAACGTGGCTAAAGCTCGTGTTTTTTGTAGTGAAATGAATAAAAAGTCAATATTTAATTTGTTCTTATCTCTGATTTGATATTTGAGGAGAGTATTTCAATTCTCTTTACAAAGAATGTGTCACATGGCAGAATTTCATGCTCTCCCATATGAGGTCGCTCTTTATATATACTAGCCTATAACATGTATTATGTGCGGGTCTCTGTATTAAGAAGAGTTTAGCCAAACACTTATAGTTAATATTTATAAACAATTTGAATTATAAAAAAGATATATATTTATATATATATATATATATTTATATATTTAGTCACAATCTAACACAATTATTAATTTAAGTGGACGAAGAGGAAAAACCCTAAACAAATGTCATAGATAAATGTTCACAAGAAAAGCATCCTTTCCGACATAATAAATAAATTTAAATTCTGCAAGTTTTGAAAATATAAAAGTAAATTTTAAATTGCATTGCTTGTACTAACTATACTGACTTTTAGTCTATCATCAAACAATATTCTCAAATGTCTTACTTATTCTAATAACAAATTATTATCATATATCAATTAAATGTACAAAATTTATTTATTTATTTTTAAAAAAATACACAATAATGTGCAAAATCAATCAATTAGTTTAATAAATATAATAAAGGATATAGCTAGTAAGAAGTAGTGAACTTGTACTCTTTTAAGTCTTAACAGACGACCTAGGCACATTTGCAAACACTAGACTAAAATTGTTTGTGATGAAGCTCAAATATGACCTTGTTAGTATGCTTCTCGTCGTTACCGACGGATGAACTACTATACCTTGAAAAGACAAGAAATAAAAAGAAAGATCTCCGATGTGGTGCCAACTACGGACACTCCAATGCCTAAGTCAGATTATTGCTCTGAATTGATAGGATAATTGTGGTATCTTGTGTTTTTCATGAAGCCAACTCACTTGGGTTGGCTAGCTTTATATAGCTTGCTTTCTGGTTGGTTATTTATGCCCGTTAATACTTTTCTGGGCGTTTTCACCTGAATGAATTATAGCATTTAATGGCAATGAAGATTCTCTTTAATGTGTAACTCATGACCATTGGCTCATCAAAGCTCTTATAAGCTTTCCGGCACATTTACTTGTTGTTGACTTTAATGTGCATAGGCTCATCCATTCATACAGACGACTTTTCATTACTTGCTCGTGGGAGTTATCTTGAATTAGATGTGCTTTACGGTTGTCCTTGTGAATGGATGACCGTTTTACCGATACTCATCAGTTGCCCCTTCATTCCTTTGCCATAAAGGTTTTGGATGAGCATAGGAATGTGATTAGTTGTGACAGTTCATATCTTTTCATTTTCCTATACTTCCCTTCCATCATAAATGTGAAGCGACTACTTCTCCAGGCAAAATACATGTGTTTCTTCTCTATTCATGGCATGTGTGAAATCGCCTAGATTTTGGTGCGCTTTAATTTTGGCTTCTCCTTTTTTAGAAAAACCAATTCCTCTCCCTCTACCTTATTTTCTCTGTGCTTGAAGCTTTGGAGGATTTTCGAATTTCACACTTCCTTTCTGGTAAAGTCCTTCTCCATGTTTGCTTAATGGTTGATTTCGATTTTTTTAGACAAGAGTGCCCCTCGATTCCTTTTTTCTTCGCCTGATTAGGAGTTTTTCTGGAATACTCTTTTGGTAGGCATCCCCAAGTCGGTCTGTTTGCGTCTCGTTTTGGTGCAGGTATGTCCCCTTTTCCTTCTATGGTCCCCTTTTCCTTCTATGGTATCCTTTTGTACCTATACGTACACAATTGAGAAAGGATTTGATTGCAAATTGGAATCCGTCGAAGTAGAAAGTTCAAAATTGAGAAAGGATTTGATTGCTGCCATGGATGAGACAAACAAGGCGAACGAGAAGGTAAAGGAACTTAGCAGGCCTAGCGTGTGGAAAAAGCACCCGTCACCCAGAAGCACGAAGAAATCTAAGTTGCTCTTCTGAGGATTGATGCGGAGAGAGACAAGGTCGTCTAGAAATTCATGCAGTCTGAGCAGTTCTCAGATCTTCAATTCATTTAATATTTTAAGGGTTTCAAGCTCCTGTGGAGATGGATGATGAAACACAATAGCTTGGTTGTGGATTTTTCCAACCTTGACTTTGAGAAGATTGACACTGAAATTTTGGCCAACGAAGCTAAAGAGTTAGAGGAAACCTCTGTTGTTGCTGTTGTTGGACGGGCAGATGCTGGTGAAGTTAGGAAATCGAACTCAAGCCAGAAGGACGTAGCTACTGCTGAATGATCTTTCTTTTGTTCTTCTTTTTCCTTTTTGGAAAACATTGGCTGCCCCCTTGTTTTGGGGCTTTTTAACTTTATTTTTGAACACCTATTGCCTCTTGGTTTTGAGGTTTTTTCTTAACTGCTTCTCTTGTTTAGAGATCCTACAATTCCCCTTGGATGTGCCTTCCAATCAAGCTTTTTTTTTTTTTGGGTGTTGAACTTTGTTGAACATGATGAGATCTTCCTACGGGAGATTTTATGCTCTTGGCCAACTCATGGATTTGTTTTTAGAAAGAACTTTTTGTTGGCAAGGCGATAATTTGCATTTATGAATGCATAGAATTTCATATATATATATATATATATACCTATCTATCTATCTATCTATATTTATTTATTTATTTATACGTGTATATACGTTTTTACTCATTTGCCTAGGCAAAGCCTTCGTCATGTTTGGAACTTCATCACTAGCAGATAGAGTTTTTGACACGAATGATATGACTGTAACTCACCATTTTTATAGACGAAGTTTTTGCCATTAATATTGTGATTTAAATTTGCCGTTTTGCAGGTGCTATGATTTAAACTCGTCTTTTTTATAGATGGAGGTTTTATCATAGAAGTTACGATTTAAACTCATTGTTTTGTAGACGGAGTTTTTACCATGGATGGTATGATTTAAACTCATCGCTTGGTGGATGGAGTTTTTATCAAGAGTGTTATGATTTAAACTTGTCGCTTTGTAGATAGAGTTTTTATCATGGAGTTTATGATTTAGACTCGTCACTTAGTGGATGGAGTTTTTATCAAGAGTGTTATGATTTAAACTCATCACTTAGTGGATAGAGTTTTTATCAAGAGTGTTATGATTTAAACTTGTTGCTTTATGGACAGAGTTTTTGTCATGGAGGTTATGATTTAAACTCGTCACTTATTGGACGGAGTTTTTATCATTGAGATTATGATTTAAACTCATCATTTTGTTGACAAAGTTTTTATCATTAATGGTGTGTTTTAAACTCGTTGCTTTGGTGGAAGGAGTTTTTCATCATGAAATGTTTGAGATCTGTTCATTTGGAAAGAAATGGCTTTGGAGATGCCTTATTTGCTTTATTCATCCTTGCTTATAAAAGGTATTACAAGGATTATACTTAATAAAAAAGGGAAAATGCTGAAAGTAAAACTTATGCATGAAAACAATAAAGTCTCGCTTATCTGTCGGTGAATAAGACGGGGTATTCTAGGTACTTGAACTTATTGATGCTGGGTGTTAGTTCCTTCACCGATAGTAATTCTTGAGATGTTCTGCATTCCAAGGACGAGGTAAAGGTTTTTCGTTCATATTTTCTAAGTAATAGCTCCCTTTTCTTAAATAACGGACGACCTTGTACGGACCTTCCCAATTGGGGCCTAGCTTTCCTTGGGTTGGATTTTTGGTCGCTTGTGAAACCTTCCTTAGGACCATGTCTCTAGGATTGAATCTTTTAGGATTGAATCTTTTCAACTTCACCCTTTGATTGTGGTACTTTGTCATCCTTTCATGGTATAGAGCCAACCTATGAGCCGCGTCCTCTCTTACCTCGAGGAAACAATTCGGAGCGAGTTTCAGTCTCTCGTCGTTGCTGTGCTCATCATAACATGTTCGTCTGAGGCGTGACATCCCAACTTCGATAGGAATCATTGCTTCAGTTCCAAATGCTAGTTTGAAGAGCGTTTCTCCTGTCGGTGTTCTTGCAGTCGTCCTATAGGCCTATAGGACTCCTGGAAGCTCGTCAGGCCATGCTCCTTTTACCCCCTCAAGTCGATCTTTGATTAGCTTAAGTAAAGTTTGATTTGTGACTTCGGTCTGGCCGTTGGCTTTTGGGTGTCTGAGGGAGGAATAATGATTTCTGATCCCCAGCTCCTTATAGAAATCTCTGAACTTGTTACTATTAAAACGTCGTCCGTTATCAGAGATAATCACCCTTGGAATCCCAAACCGACAGAAAATGTTCTTCCAGACGAAGTGTTGTATCTTGTCTTTTGTGATTACTGCCAAAGCATTTGCTTCCACCCACTTCATTAAATAATCAATAGCGACAACTAAAAATTTGACTTGCTTCTTACCTAGTGGTAGGGGGCCTACAATATCAATTCCCCACATTGAGAACGACCATGGTGACAAAATGTTTGTCATGTGCTTCGCTAGGACGTGTTGCACATTTCCAAATCGCTGGCACTTGTCACACCTTTAGACGACCTGGGTTGCATCCTTCTGGATGGTCGGCCAAAAATATCTTGCTCGGACCACTTTCCTCCCTACAAGTGATCGTGGGCTTGAATGATTTCCACAGATACCTTTGTGGATTTCACGCAACACATATGCGACGTCCTCGAAGTCCGCACTTCAAGTAGGGTTGGGAAAACCCCCTTTGTACAGCTATTTATTTAGGATTGTGAATCTAGATGACCTTAATCTGATCTTCCTGGCCTCTGAAAGGTCGGGTAGGAGTGTGTCATTTCTGATGTAAGTGATTATTGGGTCCATCCAACTACCTTTGGATTGAATATAGATTACATCCAACCCTTCTATGCTTGGGAAGGTTTACACCTCTATTTATAGTCTAGGTTATCCTATATTGTTGTTGGATGAGGCAAGTCTAGCCACTTCATCCGCTTCGAAATTATCCTTCCTTGGTACTTGAGTAATCCTGACATCATCAAAATTAGAAACTAATTGACTGGTCAGTTTTAAGTACCTTTTCATCTTGTCTTCCTTCACTTCATACTCCATGGTGATTTGCCCCTCTACTAGGTTTGAATCTGAATTCATCTTTAAGTTTCTGACCCACAGGGCTTTTGCGACTCTCAGACCTGTAAGTACTACTTCATATTCCGCTTCATTGTTTGTTGCTGGAAACTGAAGCTGGACCCCGTACTTGAGGATGTCTTTCTCAAGAGATAGGAGGATCACACTTACACCTCCAACACCTGTGGCTGACAACCCATCCGCATATATCGTCTAGTAATTTGCTTCTTGGTCTTGATCCGTCATGGTGAACTCAGTGACGAAGTTAGCTAATGCCTGAGCTTTAATAGCCGTCCATGGTTTGTAGTCGATATCAAATTGATTCAACTCCACAACCCATTGAACCATTCTCCTTCCAGCATCTAGCCTGCTCATGGCTTTTCGAATGGGTTGGTCTGTCATGACAAAGATGGTATGAGTTTGGAAGTATGGATGAAGCTTCCTAGATGTGACAATTAGAGCAAAAGCCATCTTCTCTATCCTTAGGTATCTCGCCTCTCCACCCTGGAAGGCTTGGCTTGTATAATAAACCGGCCTCTAAATCTTTAGCTCTTCACGAATAAAGCTCACAGCTGTTTGTGATACAGCCAAGTAAAGGAATAGGTTTTCTCCTTCAACGGACGGACTCTAGAGTGGTGGTTTGGACAAATATTCCTTGAGGGCCTGGAAAGCTACTTCACACTCTTTTGTCCATTGGAAAGCCTACTTTAGTGTCTTAAAACATGGGAGGCACTTATCTGTTTCCCTGGAAATGAACCTATTCAGGGCTGCAATTCGTCCAGGCAGCCTCTGTACTTCCTTCACACTTCTTAGCGAGGTCATATCAAGTATGGCCCTAACTTTCTTTGGGTTGGCCTCAATTCCTCGTTGAGAAACCATGAACCCCAAAAACTTGCCTAACGAGACCCCAAATACACACTTTGTTAGGTTTAGTCTCATCTGATACTTCCTCAGAGTGTCAAAAGTTTCTCTGAGATCGTCCAGGTGTGACTTTACCTTTTTGCTTTTGACGAGCATGTTGTCCACATATACCTCCATATTTCGGCCAATCTGTTTTGCTAAACATGTGATTCATTAGATAGCTCTTGCATTTTTCAAGCCAAACGACATGACTTTGTAGTAGTACAACCCCTAGCTAGTGACGAAAGCCGTTTTCTCCTAATCTTCCTTGTTCATGCGAATTTGGTTATAGCCTAAAAACACATCCATGAAAGTTAGCAACTTATGGCCAGCTGTAGAATCCACGAGCTGGTCAATTCTGAGGAGAGGGAAGCTGTCTTTCAGGCAGGCATAGTTGAGGTCTGTAAAATCAACACACATTCGCCATTTTTCGTAGGACTTCTTAACCATGATGACATTGGCAAGCCACTTGGGATAGAAGACTTCTTGGATAAAACCAACAATTAAGAGCTTCTCCACTTCTTCCATGACAACCTTATTCCTTTTAGAAACAAAAACCCATCATTTTTGTTAGACGGGCTTTTTTGTTGGGTCGACATTTAACCGATGCTCTATCACCCTGTTGTCTAAGCTTAGCATATCCTCATGGGTCCAAGTGAAAATATCTAGATTCTTCTTCAGGAACTCCACTATTTCTTCTTTCATTGGTAGGTCAATTCCTCCACCGGCCTTAGTGACTTTGGGAGGATCCCCCTCTACCAGCTTCACATCTTCCAAATCCTTGGCAGGCTTCTCAGGCTCCTCTTCAACCATCCATGCATGATTTTCTTTGGAAGCTAATACTGCTTGATAACATTTTTAGGTTAGCAGGTAGTCTCCACGTATTTCTCCAATCCCATGTGGGGTTGGGAATTTCACCTTGAGGCAGTAGGTCGAGGTTGCAGCATTAAGTCGATTTAATGTTGATCGTCCAAGGATCACATTGTATGATGATGGAAAATCGACGATAAAAAAATCCACCTATTTTGTTACCAGAGCTGGTGTATCCCTGTTGTGACTGATAATGAGATGATGCCTTTTGGGTAGATACGGTCTCCACTGAAACTGACCAAAGGTAACTTGAAAGGTTGGAGCTGTTTAGGGTCCAACTTCAGTTGCTGGTATGCCGTCATGTACATGATGTTCACCGAGCTCCCATTATCGACTAACCCTTCTTGTGTTGAAGCCTTCGATTTCCAGCATGATGACGAGGGGGTCGTCATAAGGCTGCTTGACCCCATTTACGTCTTGCTCAGAGAAATTTATGTCGTCATTCTTTGATTGATGGGATTTTGCTGAGGGATGCTTAACGTGGACGCTGTTAATCTATATCTAATAGGCCCTTTTTAGGGACTTGCATGATCCTCCTACTACTGGTCCGCCTGTTATCATCCTTATTTCCCCTACAGCCTGTTTTGGATGGTCTCGTCCATCATCCTTCTTATCGTCATGAGACTTATCTTCTGCCCTTAATCGAGACTGATGATCTCTCTTGATGAACTTTTGGAGCTTCCCCCTCTAGATTAACTCCTCAATCTGCTCTTTCAAATAACGACATTCGTCGGTGTAATGGCCATGATCCTTGTGGAAACGGCAATATTTCTTCGGATCGCGCTTTCTAGAGGATGTGCTTAATGGCTTCAGCCATTTTAAGCTGGGTTCATCCTTAATTTGCATTAGGATCATGTTCGTAGGCATCACCAGTGAGGTGAAGTTCACCCTCTTCTTTGGAACTTCTAGGTTGCTCTTACTAGCCTTGGTTTCCAATGAATGGTCTTTGTGGTCCTTTTTCTTACCCTGAGAGTCACTAGTTTCTTCCTTCTTTCGTTTTCCCTTTAGCCCTTTTGTAGGGAAAGCGTCCTCCGCATTCATATACTTCTGAGCTTTGAACAGAAGGTCTGTCATAGAGGTTGGTGGCATCTTTCCCAATGAAATGACGAGATCGGGATTGTTGAGTCCAGCCTGAAAGGTCGTCATTATAACCTGGTTGTTAGCCTCGTCAATCTCAAGAACAGCTTTGTTAAAGCGCTTCATGTAATCTCTCAAGCTTTCCCCTTCCTACTGCCCTATAGTCAACAAGTAAGAAGGCCATTGTGATGCTACCCCTTAATGAAGTGCCAGAAAAATGAGTCACTAAGCTATTTGAAGTTAGCAATTGAGGATGCTGGCAGTTTATTGAACCACACCTTGGCAGCTCCCTTAAGAGTGGCAGGAAAAGACCTACATATGACTTCATCCGGAGTTTGCTGGAGGTTCAGAATTGACTTGAAAGCCCCTATATGGTCAAGAGGCTCTTTCGTGCTGTCATAGAACTCCAGTTGTGGGAGACCAAACTTTGGAGGCAAGGGGCACTCCAGAACACTAGTGGTGAAGGGTGAATTTGTTCGCTTGAGCATACCATCAAGATTCATCGCCTTCTTCCCCTTCATGGCGTTTTTCACCTCATCCAATTCCCTCCTTAGGCTTTTCATCATATGATCATTACTGTGCATGGATTGCTTAGTGTATTCGGAAACATCTTTTCCCTTGCTGTTCTAAGGGCTGCTAACTTCTTCATCGTGTTGCTACGGTTGCGTTGCTAAAGTGAAGTGTTGCTGCCCTCAAGACGAGCTCAACGCTTCAACTCTTCATTCTGTTTCATTAGCTCCTACACATTCGTGGTTAGAGCTTGGATCTATTGAGCCATTACTACTGGATCTGAGGGTGCTGTTGCAGCATATTCCATTGGTCTTAAAGAGCTTTGTCGATAGGGATACAATGGCTTGTCGATTCCTCACAGATGGTGCCAAACTGATGAAGCTCAAATATGACCTTATTAGTATGCTCCTTGTCGTTAAAGATGGACGAACCACGATACTTGTTGAAAAGACAAGAAATAAAAAGAAAGATCACCGGCGTGGTGCCAGCTATTGACACTCTAATGCCTAAGTCAGATTATCACTCTGATTGATAGGATAATTGCGGTATCTTGTGTTTTTCATGAAGCCAACTCACCTGGGTTGGCTAGCTTTATATAGCTTGCTTTTTGGTTAGTTATTTATGCCCGTTAATGCTCTTTTGGGCGTCTTCACCTGAATGAATTATAGCATTTAATGGCAATGAAGATTCTCTTTAATGTGTAACTCATGACCGTTGGCTCATCAAAGCTCTTGTAACCTTTTCGGCGCATTTACTTGTTGTTGGCTGGCTTGATGGAGTTATTTCTGACTTTAATGTGCATAGGCTCATCCGTTCATACGGACGGCCCTTCATTACTTGCTTGTAGGAGTTATCCTAACTTAGATGCACTTTATGGTCATCCTTGTAAATGGACGACCGTTTTACCGATTCTCGTCAGTTTGTATACTAATTTCTCGAGTTTTTGTATGGAGTTTAATAAAGCATTTTTTTTTTTTTAGAGAGTTTCAACCTATGGCGTCCGATTCTGATGATAGTTCTTTATCATCAAACTAAGACACCAATCAGTTTTTTGTGTAAGCGGGGATTGAATCCCAAATCTCTTATACAACCATCAGAGATTTTACCAGTTGAGCTAACTGGAACCCACATAATAAAGCAGTTTATTTTAAAAGAGTTCATTTTTCTCGTGTTTTTGTGTGGAGTTTAATAAAGCAGTTCCTTTTAAAAGAGTTCATTTTATCTACTAATTTGATAAGGGTTCCTTTCAAATACTTAATTGATAAACTACTACACGTACTGTAATAATAATTAATTCTATAAGAGAACACTATTATCTACCAAACCATGTAAACTTCAATTTGACAAAACAGTACAAAACATATCGGTTCAACAATAACACAAACTAGAATTCCAAGTAAATATCTACATGCCCAGTCATGTTTTGATGCTAACTACTAATCCAATTTATTTAAGTTCAAAGGATTGACTTTTGTTATCGTTTGTCATTTCATATCTATGTTCAAATTCATCAACACGGACTGAGATTTTATGAAAGGGGAAGAAAATATTAAGCGGGTTTGGAATAAAAACAATTCTTCAATCAAGAAATACATCTTAAAGTAATTATCTTCAACTTTATAAGGAATATATATATATATATATATATATTTTTTTTTTTCATATTTCAAATTATGTACCATCCCATCTTCGAGTGATTTGGGGAAACCTGTGTTGTCCTTTTTCACCAAATAGTTGTGGTAATTACTCATTAGTGTTGCCATGTGATATTTGTTTTTGAATTATCTTACTATCTTTCTTTTTCAAAAGGAAAAAAAAAATGTAATAATTCAATTAATAGTTTAATTCTTTAAAGGAGGGTATTGGCATTTGTTAGTTTTTAGATCCCTATAAACTAGGTTGTTTAACCTAATTAATTAACCAAGTGAATACTTAGGTTTATTATACAAATCTAGGTTAAAACAAAACAATCATATCATGTAAAGTAGTGGAAAAATAAAGAATACAATGATATAATGACTCAGAAAAACCAAAATGGTAAAAAACTTGAGGAGGATTTAACCTAGCTATCCTCAAGGTAAAAAACAAATCCACTATGAAAGAATCGAAGTTTGTACAATAGAACTTAGACCACTAGCATCCTATTACTATCTTGAGTAGAAAACTTACTACCACGACCACATGATAGCTTTGAGTCCATGGGCTACTTCTTTCTTTGGCCTTTGCAAAACACAAACTCTCCTGTTTGTGACTCCAAGACCACCCTTGAATGTTTAGATCATCGACACATTTGATGACTATAGAAGGTAGCAACTTCTACAACAACTGGATCTTGAGATTCTTCAAGGAATAACATCGATAGAAGACATGAGAGAGCTTTTTGGGTACAAAACCCTAGATCTACAAAAGAGGCAAACTCTTCTCTCTCTGAAAAGTCTTATAAAAACGTGCTTAGGGTTTCCTTTATATACTAATAGTGTTTTACTTAAAACCCAATACGTTTAAGTAGAGTTTGGGCTAAAATAGAATTCTACAGATATGTGTTTCGATCGATTCGGTCGAACCAAGCAGTTTCTGAATTCTTCTTTCTACAGCTTACTTGTTCTTGAATCTTGACTTGAATCACCTTGAGCATTATCTAATAATACCTATATACTTTATGATCTATCTAGACAAGTTTGTGTTACGATTTGCCAATTGTTCTAAACTTTTAGAACCTAACAGCATGTTGTCATAGCAGTAGATTGAAAACTATAAGTGGAGAGGTTGAATTAGCGACATCTTGATCTTGATTGTTTACTGGTTATTGGAAAAATCATTTTGATAATAATTTAAAATGCTGTTTAAAAAGGTGACATTTGAAGAAATGATAAGTTGATAACTACCAATATCAAGTGATGTAATTATCCAAACAATCTATTGCTTCTTATCTAAGAAATCATCAAAACGTACGATACCATTTGGCAGTGATAAGTATTTGCAGAATGGATACTTTGCGGCTAACAAATGGGAAGTGGTTTATTTTGCCAACTTAACAGATTTTTTTTTTTCTTTTTTATAATTATGATTTGATGTATTGGAATTTTGTTGAACAATTATATCTTTGGGATCCACAATAATTAATCTTGTTTATTCACTTAGAAAAAAGAAACCAAAAAAAGAAAAAAACATTAGTCTGTCTTGAGTTACCTACTCAACTTTTGATTCACAATAATCTTGTTTATTCTCTAAGAAAACAAGCCCTTCTGATACTTTGATTTGAAAAGCGCAACATGAACTAGGGGATCTGTGTAGCAGGGAGCATGAGCTCCCATTTCTTATTCTTCTCGTTCCATTCGAAAAAGGTTTCATCTGTAACTTTTACAAAGCACTTATACTTGTATAATTGGCTACCTCGGGGCAGGAAATAGTAACCCATGTGCGGGTATACCTGAGGACTGTATTTTTCCATGCAGACAAATTCATCAAAGGATGATGGCAGCGGGATTGAAATATTATTGCCTGGGGGTAGAACATAGTGTATATCTCCCGACCTTGCATATGGCCTCATGTCTAAGCAATGGACATGAACTGTGCTGTCTGCCTTGTGTTGTTGATTGATTACAACTAAAGTGGTAGCTGATGATGTTGAGATCGTCAGTCAGAATGATCATCTAGAGGGAAAGCCATCCATAGCCAACAAGATCTTGAAAAGGTAAATGAGAACTGGAAGAAGTGTGGCTCACCGGTGTGGTGCCTGCCACAAAGCCTCCTATGATAAAGTCAGAATGGATAGAAGAGAAAAGAAAATTCAGTACTAGAATATGAGAGAGTATTAGCTAGAGTGTCTGTACCTTCTCAGGTCTTGGGGTGCTGGTATATATATGCGCTTGTTTCTTCCTTCTAGCCGTTGGTGGTGCTTTAATGGTAGTTTCAATGCGGTATCTGTAACGCCCTTATGGGGTGTTAATGATAAGATCTTTGTCTCTCCAACGGTACGGAAACTCATTATTGTCATGTAATGCTTTGTCATTGATTGTGGGTGAATGGCCTCATCTTCGTTTGGTGGGTACCATGAGATGGATGAAGATTGATGTTACTCTCATCCACTGTCTTTTCTATGGACGAGGATATAATTAGATTGGTAATTGAGAAAAATGAAATTTGAATTCGGGTATTCTTGTAAATAAATAAATATAATGGGATCTTAAGTTCCACCACCTATCCCTACACCACATGATGGCACAATGCACATTTCAATGTCTCACCACCTACTCCACTAAGTCATCTCACTTTACCCATATTTTGATTTCCCATAGTGTATTCTCAAAACTGTCAACCAGAAACTAATCACTGTTCGTGACAGGTGGACCCTAAAGAGGTAAATCGCTGGCCTAGGAAGTTTTTTCAAAGTACAGGTACCCGGAGTCAAACTAGGGAGCACACCTAATTGAACCTGGGACAAGTACTTTGAGACCAAGTGCCCAACCACTTGGCCAACCCACCTAGGTTCACTTTACCCATTTTGAATACTCTCTAGATGCAATCTTTGAGCTTTGAAGAACCTTCTTTGTCCACACGTGATACCACAACTCACTTCTTGAAAGTGAATATGCAGGTCAGCTTGTTTGTTGCCCTTAAAAAAAAAATGCAAGTCAGCTCTGTCTTCTACTTGAAAAGGAATGCGCATGCAGCCGCGTCCCATGCTGCGTGCCCAAGAATTGGACACGGGTGTTGCGACTAGATTGCTGCACCCATGCTTTCCAGACTTTAGTCACGTCCAGGTGAAAGATACAAAAACTCAAGTCTCCCATGGCGTGAATGGTAGAAATTATATTAAAGTAAAACTTAACAATTATAAGCATCCTTTTCAAGTACAAGACAGAGCTGTTGGGAAAGGAATTAAGCAAAATTAAATCAAAAGTATATTATATTGATATAGAAAATAAGAATATATTTGATAACTCTGGACAAACAAGTAACAACCATACAATTAATTAGCCATAAAAGACACATCTCTGATTTCTCTCTCAGCTAAAGTTCAACAATAGATAAGAACAAAAACCCAACTTCCTGCAAGTTTCCATAGATGACTAGATGTGGAACAGTGAAATAGATAGTGCAGAGAATTCAAATATATGCCAAAAGCCACAACATAATCTTAAACTAGGAGAAAACAACTTAAAGTACAATGTACTATTACAAACACACAAAGCACAAATATGAAATATGGAAATACAAGACAATAACAGTTAAGTAGTTCATGCAGCTGGGTTCTAATTAATCTGCAATACCTATTCACTAAATGATTTGATGATAATACTAGTGGCGACCTGCCAAAATTCGCTGAGCTTCCTTTTCATAGCGGAAACCATTAGCCTTGGAGTCATCAGCTGACCAAAGAAAGACACCATGGAGTTGCTTCTGACTCTTGAGTTTACCGCATGCAGTAAAGAAGCCATTCTCAGGTTTTAACCCACCACTACTAACATCAGTACTAAAGCTTACTAAAACCTTACCACCATTATAATTAGAGCTCTGGGTTTTGAAGTAGTTAAGAAATTGAGGCACCGTGGTTCCCTTATCATATGCATAAAATTGGAAGTTGACATTGTCTATTTGGTGCCCATATTTCCTCCACAGGGCCAAATAATTTTTCTGAACTTGATCATTATCAAATGGAGCTATAGAAGCAAACGAGATTAGTTATTCCTCTTCAGAATTGTTATAAGCTTCCCAATGCACTCAGCAAAGGTATTAGGATCAGCCTTGAAGTGCTCATAGTCAATATCAATTCCATCCAATTGATACAGCTTTATGATCCTTGTGAGTGACGAAACAACATTAGAAACCCATGAATCCACTAAGGATGGGCTGAAACTAGCAGGGACATCCCGTACAGTATCTCCTCCCAAGCTTAAGGCATCCTTGACATTTGGATGGGCATTCTTGATAGAAGAAACTTGGGAGGGGCTAAGATTGATAAGACCCAGAAGATGTTGAATTTTCCATTGGTAGGAGAGGGATTACCTGAGGTGTCATAGTCTATGGCAAAAGAGAGAATGAAGTGGAATTTAACATCTGGATTAATAGGCGATAGGTCAAAAACAAATTGACTCCTTTTTATAAATTTACCAATTAATTTCGTCAAGTGTATTAATTAAGTTAATTAACATGCAAACATGTGGTAGCACAAACAAATCACCAATAAACTAAGTATGTAACGGAAAATAAATTTGACACGGTGATTTGTTTATGAATGGGCATTCTTGATAGAAGAAACTTGGGAGGGGCTAAGATTGATAAGACCCAGAAGATGTTGAATTTTCCATTGGTAGGAGAGGGATTACCTGAGGTGTCATAGTCTATGGCAAAAGAGAGAATGAAGTGGAATTTAACATTTGGATTAATAGGCGATAGGCCAAAAACAAATTGACTCCTTTTGATAAATTTACCAATTAATTTCGCCAAGTGTATTAATTAAGTTAATTAACATGCAAACATGTGGTAGCACAAACAAATCACCAATAAACTAAGTATGTAACGGAAAATAAATTTGACACGGTGATTTGTTTATGAATGGGAAAAACTTATACGACAAAAACCCCACTTGGTGATTTTTAGGTCACCACTCCCGAGAATCCACTAGTATCAAAACAAGCGGTTACAAGTAAAGGAATCCCAATATCTTATACCAACCTACAATTGAACCCTTACCTCAATACCCAATTGGACTTATTCTGTAGTGATAATCTCTCATTTTCAATGCACGGCTCCCAGTACGTGACTAAACAATTGATGCATGGATCCTAGTACACGGCTTACTCCTTTGCATGAATCCAAATACGTGACTAACTCCACAGCAACTCTTTGATTGTTGTAGTTGATTTGTAGTTGATTTGTAGCAGCTTCACATAGAAATACCAATAAGATCTTCAATGTTGGTGCAAGAGACTTTGCTTGGTTACAAAACCCAAAAGCGTACAAAAAACGTAGCAAGAACTCTTTCATCTGTAGGAGGAGGTTAGGGTTTCAAAAAGAAAACCTTATGAAGCTCTCTAAGGTTAAGTTTTTCTTTTTCCACCTCCTTTAAATAGGAGATTAATGGACTTTCCTATTCCAAATAGGTTTACACAAACCTTGGGCTTTCCTAGTCCAATGAGGATTATACAAACCCATAAACCTTAGATGTTCCTAGTCCTATAAGGATTATACAAACCCATAAACAAATAGCCTTTTAAAATAAAAACGTTGCTGGCTATAGTCTAAATCCCGTAAGCTCGATAGATCGAGACATCTGTCAAGTTTTAATGAATCTCGACAGATCGAGCTTCTGTTGAGGAGGTATCGAGACCTGTAGATTGCACTTTTCTTGAGCAGTTCTTGAGTAATTTTCATGTCTTCAATTTAACCACTTGTAATGATCATCTTGAACCTACTTAGATTTACACAAATACAAGTAAAGTGTGTTTTGTCAAAGGATATGCCTATTACATAAAAATATGTCCCTAACAATAGGAACATCAATAAATTTGACATTTTTGAACTCAGCTCCTATATATTCTCTAAAGAGGTTTGAGTTGGTGGGGGCTGCTAGACCTTGTGTTTGGGAGATGAAGAGAGCTTCAATAATGAGAAGGGTATTAAAAAGCTTGGGCAATTCCATTGTAACAAATAGGAGTAGATTTGGGCAAAGGCTACGAGTGAAATGGATACTTACTTAGTTATTACATGCTTATTATATACTGATAACTACACCCACTATGGAGGTGAGCACCTTGAGGAAATTAATAAAGGAAAATTTTTACTCGTTTGTATTTAGGACTTTATTCTGAATCTCTTTGAGTCTTAAACCCCAGCCTTTATCCCCACAGCCCATAAGCACTTATACTTGTGGAATAACCATTGCCCCATGAGTATTCTTCTTCTTAATTATACGACTAGTGCTGTAGTGCATAAAGCAATTGAAGTAGGTTCCGTTTTCCTTTTCGTTTCTTTGTTGCATGTCTTGTTCTGTTCTGTCTCTTACTAAAAGTCTAAAAGATAAATGGCTTGACTGCACTTTTGGTTAGAGTCTAGACTAATTGGTTGAACGGTTCGCATTATTGTTTCAAATTTCGTGAACTTCCTTGTTTTCAAGTTTATCCACATAGTATCGAGAATTTTTTGTTTTTGTTTATTTATTATTATTATTATTTTGGCTTTGCTAGCATTTTAGATACAAAACTACTGATTAAGTTTTTATTTATTTATTTAGGCTTTGCCAGCATTTCCTTTATATATATGATCATATGGATAATCTACTTTCTTTCAGTGACACGATTGATTTTATCTAGGGTTTTTATCAATTTTAATTTTAAAAATTTTCTTTCTACTAAAAACATTTATGATAAGTAGTGACAATAAAATTTTGTAATTGATATATGAATTTTGAAAATAATCTAGTATTTTTTATATAATTAATAATTATTATATTATATATATTTGCAGTGCACTTTGTTTTCTGTTCGAATTTAATCTCCCCCGTCCCATTCATTTACCTATCTTAATTTATATATATATATATATATATATATATATATTACATTTACATGTTTGAATATAATTATAAGTATTTTATTAGTATCTTCTTGTTTTATTATTTCATTACCTTCTATCTCTTTTTTATGAATTTCTTATTCATTATTTTTATATGTCATGTTTTTCATTATAATTACTTTTCTGTTATTTTTTATTACGAGTAACATTAAGCAAGTGGTCCTATTTAAGATTCAATTTTTTTTTTCTTAGTCTTTTTAAAAACATAAAACAAAAAAGGCATATCTATATTTATATATTTTAGTAGACATTTATGGTTAAAAAATGTTTATTAATAAAAGAAATACAATCTACAATATAAAAATTATAATATGATAAGAATATAATAAATTTTTAATATAAAACAATAAATCTAATTCATCAAAAGCATTATCAGCTTCACTTAATCATAGAATCAAGGTTGTCCAACTTACTAGCCCACTCGCCCAAACCCAACCCAGAATCATTCGATCCGCCTTTCAGACTCAAGTCTCGATGTTAAAAACTCGGCATTGGAAGGTTGGTTTCAGATCTCCTCTTCCAAAACCTGTGAATCTCGACCCATCCAAAGACCATTAACTTCGGCCATTTTTTCCAAACTTTTGGCCAAATTTTCAACTAATTTAGTGATTTCTAGCATGATATACACCAAATCTGGTCAAACCAGTGATTTCTCCACATGATTTGGCAGAAATCTTGCTGGATCTGACAAGTTTAGACTGAATCTTGGAAGGATCTTGGAGGATCTTCAACGAATCTAGCTAGATCTTGCCACGTTTCGACGAATTCTGGTGATTTTTGGTTTCATCCAAAACCGACAACCACTCACCGGCAACTCGAGTTGATGCACCTGTTGTTGTACATGGGTTGGTTGCAGGTTGGGAAATCGCCCACCCGATCTTGAATAGGTCAATTACAGGTTAGGTACAAACCCGACCCGCCAGACCGGTTGATAGCCCTACATAAAATCATCCAATAACCTAAACATACCCAAGTAAATATGGATTCAAGACATAGCTTATTGAATTCATACGAACCAAATCAAGACTAATTTCTTATAGAAAATCAAATATCATAGTTCAAGTATAAAATTTGTTAGGTTCTAAGGAATTAGGAACTAATGTATTAGAACTTCAATATGTAATGTTAGCAAACCATGATCAAAACATTTAGTCTAGATTTAGACTGCTCAAAGTGTGTTTTTGTGTAAAGTTGGAATTGAGTGTACTGTAGGATTTATTGTGTAAATCTACAAGGCTCGATCGATTGAAAATTAGATTCGATCGATCAAAGCTCGTGCAGATTGTTTTTCTGCAAATTTTCCAACTCAAGCCCAAGCCCATATGACGTGTAGGGTATTATATTTTGGCTTAAGTATAAATGGAAAACCCTAGCCATGTTTTGTTGTTGTTGTTTATGTTGTGTGTATGAATCTTTTCTGAGATCTAGAGATGTTTGCCTTCATACATACCTAGGGCTATCAAGATTGAGATTGATGTCGAGAGTTTGGTGATCGTTTCAATTGCTTCACAAAGAGCTTAAAGAGAAACACAAGTGAGAGTACTTATGGTTGCTGTGAATCCAAGAAAGAAGTAGTCCATGGACTCGGAGCTGTCACATGGTCGTGGTAGTAAGTTTTCTACTCGAGGTAGCAATAGGATGTTAGTGGTCTAAGTCGCTATTGTAAAACTTCAATTTTTTCATAGCGGATCTATTTTACCTTGAGGATAGCTAGGTTAAATCCTCCCTAGGTTTTTTACCTGTTTGGTTTTCCTGGGTTATCATATCATTGTGTTCTTTATTTTTTACATTGTTTCAATGATATGATTTATCTGTGTTAACCTAGGTTTGTATAATTTACCTAAGTTAATCACTTGTCTAAATAACTAGGTTAATCTTGTTTGTGTTTAAGGGTCTAAAAAGGTACAAAATTTAACACAAAAACTTCATAAAAATCATTATTAAAAAAAAAAAAAAAATTGTCTTACCTTACTTTCGGTAAGGTGTTACGTGGTGAAGGAAAACTTGATAATTTGCAAAGTGGGAGACTAGCTTAAAAAAAATTAAGTCCAGGTCATTAAAAGTACTTTATCGTCAATGATGATTTATCATACTTTGATTTTTGTTTCTTGTTTTGTTTTATTTTATTTTTAATTGTGAAACAACTTAAGGTTCAAAACTTTCAATTAAGTTGGATATATATATATATATATATATCATTTTATAGATATAATAATAAAGTCATTGTGTTCTTTATTTTTTACACTGTTTCAATGATATGATTTATCTGTGTTAACCTAGATTTGTATAATTTACCTAAGTTAATCACTTGTCTAAATAACTAGGTTAATCTTGTTTGTGTTTAAGGGTCTAAAAAGGTACAAAATTTAACACAAAAACTTCATAAAAATCATTATTAAAAAAAAAAAAAAAAAATTGTCTTACCTTACTTTCGGTAAGGTGTTACATGGTGAAGGAAAACTTGATAATTTGCAAAGTGGGAGACTAGCTTAAAAAAAATTAAGTCCAGGTCATTAAAAGTACTTTATCGTCAATGATGATTTATCATACTTTGATTTTTGTTTCTTGTTTTGTTTTATTTTATTTTTAATTGTGAAACAACTTAAGGTTCAAAACTTTCAATTAAGTTGGATATATATATACATATATATATATATATATATCATTTTATAGATATAATAATAAAGTCGTTGTGTTCTTTATTTTTTACACTGTTTCAATGATATGATTTATCTGTGTTAACCTAGATTTGTATAATTTACCTAAGTTAATCACTTGTCTAAATAACTAGGTTAATCTTGTTTGTGTTTAAAGGTCTAAAAAGGTACAAAATTTAACACAAAAACTTCATAAAAATCATTATTAAAAAAAAAAAAAAATTGTCTTACCTTACTTTCGGTAAGGTGTTACATGGTGAAGGAAAACTTGATAATTTGCAAAGTGGGAGACTAGCTTAAAAAAAATTAAGACCAGGTCATTAAAAGTACTTTATCGTCAATGATGATTTATCATACTTTGATTTTTGTTTCTTGTTTTGTTTTATTTTATTTTTAATTGTGAAACAACTTAAGGTTCAAAACTTTCAATTAAGTTGGATATATATATATATATATATATCATTTGATAGATATAATAATAAAGGATAGTGAATTTTAACTTTGATCCTCTTCATGAAAGAGAGTAGATTATGCCATTTACTATTAGGCTCTTGGCCTGTTATGCTTGATATATATTTCACATACACGCATATTAATGTAATCAAACCTATGCGCTCATGACATAGTGATAGGGATGGGTGGAATGGAATGATAGTCAAGTTATGTTGGTATGAGTGCCATTGATGATGCGTAAATCATTAGTCCTGTAGGTTCGTCTAGACAGAGTTGAATCCTAATCACTATTCCTGCAAATGCAGAACAAAGGCTCTCCTAAGGTGGTCACCGGTGTGGTGGTGCCTGTCATAGCGTCTTCGATGTCAAAGTTAGTCTATAGAAGCTTTAGAGAGAAATAAGAAAGTTTTGAAGATCAAAGATATATGTATAAGAGTATTTTTGGGTGAATCTATGTACCTTGTTTGTCTTCGATGAGTGCGTATATATAACTTCATAGTTTTATGTTGTTGGGACCGTAATTGTGGCTTTAGTGCTCTTTCTGTAATGCCTCAGGGCTTATTAATGTGGGCCTTGATGAGCCTTCACTGGTCTACCAACTAATTGGTAACTATCTAAGGCATTGAATCTTCTTATTAATGACTCGCTTGCCTTCCTTCGTGTCGTGCCAAGGTGGACGAGTATATTTGATGAGGTCATCCAAGAAAACAGAGTTTGTCGATCCCATCAGCTGCCCCCTAGGTTCTGTGGTTGTCGTGGCGTGTCACAACGACCATTAGAAGATGAAAGGTTTCTTGACCAAACATGGCTCTGGGGGTATTGTTCCACATTTAATGCGTAGTGGCAGTGCCACACACATCATGGCCACGTGGCGTGTTCTGACTGGTAGAGTTAATGCCCCATTTTGTGTGACTCTTGGATTTCTTGCTGAATTTCATTTTTTTGTGCATAGTTTTTAAACTTCCTCTCTTTCCTTTTTTCCTTCACTTTTTCCAATTCTTTCTCAATCATTGCTATGTGCTTCTTCTTCTCCAATCCACCTTGCGATTTTCTTTGAGCTTTTGCATTTTGTGGTTGCTTCCTTTGAGGTATGTCTCTCTTTTCTCTTTGCCTTTGCTTTTTATGGAGTAGATAGATTGTGCTGCTTTCTGATTTCTCTCTCTCTCTCTCTCTCTCACATTTTTTTTTGGGGCTTTTAGGATTATCCTCTCTCTTTCTTTGTTTTTTGGGTTTCCATGGTTAGTAGCTCTGAAGTTAGGATAGCTTGCCCCTCAATTTCATTCCTTTTTGCACGTTTGGGGGCTTCTTTAGGTGTTTCTCGTACCTTTCTCCCTTTAGTTGAAAACTTTGTCTTTAAGGGTAGTAGTTTAAGCATTGCGTTGGCTGATATGCTCCCCTTGCTCCGTCAGTCAATTGATTGGCTCGAGGGTTTAATGATTGAGTGAAGAGCAATGTTTGAGGTGAGATCTAGTGAGCTCGAGATAGGGTTGTCATCTAACGACGATCCTGTGGAGGTGGAGGAGGACACCACAGTCTCCGTCCCTCAAGAGGTTAGGGCTTTCTCTGCCCTTGGGGAGGAGTGTAGCCTAGATGTTGAGATCCTCTCCAGGTTTAGCAATAGGTTTCAGTTTCCTGAGAGGGTTAGGGTTCGTCTTCTTTGAAAAGAGGAACGAACTTGTCATTTTTCGCTCGGGGAGGTGTGCTTTTACAAGGCTTCCTTTCTGAGTGGGCTCAGATTCCTTGTCCACTTCTTCATCATGGAGCTTTTAAACCACTTCAAAATCGCTCTTGGACAACTTATACTAAACTCTTGGAGTATAGTGGTCAGTTGTATAGAGATATGGCTGGCCACCATTGAGGGAGATATGATCAGGGTTGACGAGTTCACCTTCTTGTATCGTCTGAAAGAATCCAAGGAATACGGGTACTATAAGCTAGTGCCATGGGTCAAGGAAGCTAGGATCGTCGGGGCCTGCCCTCGTCGTTCCGATACTAGAAGTCTTGATTCTTTTGTCTACGAGGATGAATGGGAGACCCCTTCTAGTGAAGTTTAGGGAGACATCCCTAGGTTGCTCCGTCGGTGGAGAACCCTAAGTTTAGATGCGTCGACTCTCCGCTAGTCCTTCATCATTATTATTTATTTTTTCCTTGCATATATTTTTTCATTATTAACTTTCTTGCTTGTTGTCTCATGCACAGTTAAGAGACGGCCAAAACTTAAGAGCAGATATAGGCAATGTGTTGAAGCAACCATTGAGTACGTGAGGACAATTGAAGACTTGGACGATTTGGTCGACCTGCAAACTTTAACTCTTCATTGCCTTGGCCCAGAGTCTTCTGCTTTCGTCCTACGCACTATAGAAATTGAAGAGAAGAAGAGTGTTCGTTAAAATTTGTTGCTGCAACTCTCTTCCTCTTCTTTCTCTCTTTTTTTTTTTTATTTTTTTTATTTTTTAACAAGTGTTTTTTGCAGGGATGCCAACCAAATTTAACAAGGAGATGTACGCAAAGATGAGGGGTAAGAAGAACGAGCCCTTTTCCAGCATCGGGAAGAGGATGGTGCAGGTTGTGGAGAAGGGTGTCTCCATCAGTCCTCCTGCCCCCATCACTAAGCTCTCGAGGACAACCTCCCTGGCTAACTCAGTAGAAGAAATCACTCCTCTCCGGAAGAAGCCCCGTGTGGACGACAAGGGGAAGGACAAGGCCGATTCTCATTCGTCTACTGTTTTTGATGATGTTGGCCTTACGATGGCGAGGGCACAGGAGTCTTTTTCTGCTGAGGAGCTGAGGGTCTTCTCAGGTGTACCCTCTCACGAGATTCTGGGTCGTCACATCCACAAACTCATCTAGGTATTATACTTATGCAATTTTACCCTCTTCTCTTTCTTTCTTCTTTTTCATCGTCCTGAATGTTGGATTTCCTTTTTAAGTGCTGGGGGAGAGCCTTCACATTACTTCGAAGTACCTCACTCACGAAGCAAAAATTGCTTCAGCAGTGTCCAGGGTGGAGGCTCTGGAGGCAGAAAATTCCAAGTCAAAGAAGGATCTTATTTCTGTCATGAATGAGGCCAACACCATCAAGGAGAAGGCTAAGGCTTTGGGGGAAAACCTCAGAGCAGAGAGATAGCTGACACTGGAGAAAGACAAGCAACTCTAGGCTGCGAAGGAAAAGGTGAAGATCGTTGCTGCCTAGGCCGTTGAGGCTTTCCAGCAAACTGAGGAGTACAACACTATACTCTTCAACTAGAACTATAAGGGCTTTGAACTCCTTCGTCGGTACCTAGTCAAACACCCTTTTGGAGTAGACCTGGAGAATCTAGACATGGAAGTGGTTGATCAAGAGATGGTAGTAGACGAGGCCTCCCAATCCACTGCTCCTGCTAAAGACGCTCCAGGAGATGCTCCTTTGCCTCCTCCCGATGGTGATGATGCAGTAACTGCCTGAACTTGCCTTATGTTCGTCTACCTTTTTCTCTTTTTTGTAATCTTCTTTTTAGGTGCCTAGTGTGTTTTGGGCTTTTTGATTCTTCTTTCAGAACAATGTTTTTATTCCAAGTTAAGAACAATGTTTTCTTTGCCCAATGTTTATGGGTCTTTGATTATAATATTGAAATAATGCTGGTTGCCCGTTGTTTTTGGGCCTTCAATTATATTAGTAATTTTGTACTTACTTGTTTACTTTCCTGCCTTGCATGATACTTTGCATGTTATCTCTGTCTACTTCGTTCCTTTAGTCACCATCCTTTTTTTTGGGTCAGTAACTTGCCCCCGTCCATGCTAGCTTTTGTTACTTAGTCAAAAGTTTTGTTGTGACTTATACCCTTGTCAGTAACTTACATCCGTCTAGGCAAAATCTTATTACTTAGCTAATTTTTGTGACTTACACCCATTGAAGGGATCTTGTCATCTTTGGATTTGCCAGTAACTTACATTTGTCTAGGTGGAATCTTGTTACTTAGCCAATTTTTGTGACTTACACCCATTGAAGGGATCTTGTCATCTTTGGCTTCGTCAATAACTTACATCCGTCTAGGCAGAATCTTGTTACTTAGCCAATTTTTGTGACTCACACCTATTGAAAGGATCTTGTTATCTTTGGCTTCGTCAGTAATTTACATCCGTCTAGGCGGAACCTTGTTAATTAGCCAATTTTTGTGACTTACACCCATTGAAGGGATCTTGTCATCCTTGGCCTCGTCAGTAATTTACATCCGTCTAAGCGGAATCTTGTTACTTAGCAGATTTTTTTACACATGCATCACACTAGCTGAATAGTTCTTTTATTGCTTTATTTCAAACATGAATACATTCGTCGACTACATCTACTGATGGTATTGCTTCAAATGCTTAATATTCCATGGTCATGGTAGTTTCCTCTTGTCCAACGTCTCCAGGTGATAGCTGCCTTTCCTGGAATAATGGGTGACTCTGTAGGGTCTTTCCCATGTTGGATCGAGCTTCCCCTAAGTTGGGTTCTTGGTGGCAGGTGTGACTTTGCGTAGGATGAGGTCTCCAAATTAAGTCGTCTGAGCTTCACCCTTCTGTTGTAGTACTCAGACATCTTCTGCTATTACTTCGCCATCTTGTAAGATGCTTCGTCTCTGGATTCATCCAAGCAGTCTAGGTTAACTTTCAGTTGATCATCATTTTTTGCCTTCATGGAAAGCTTCTCGTCTCAAGCTGGTGATTCCTAATACTGGAATTATTGCTTCGGTGAGATTGAAGGGGGTTTCTCCTGTTGGGGTTCTTGCTATAGTCTTGTATGCCCACAAAACATTGGGCAGCTTTTCCGGCCACATGCCTTTTGCCTCGTCCAACCGAGCCTTGAGGATCTTAAGCAAGGTCTAGTTCATCATTTCCGTCTGGCCATTAGCTTGGGGGTGACCAAGGGATGAGAATTGGTTCTTGATTCCTAGCCCCGAGCAAAATTCCCTGAAACCTTGACTATCAAATTGCCACCTATTGTTTGATATGATCGTCCGTGGTATCCCGAATAGGCAAACTATGTTCTTCCACACAAAGTTCTAGACCTTCACCTCCATTATGGTTAATAGTGCTTCTACTTCAACCCATTTTGTGAAATAATTAATGGCAACTGGTAAAAAATTTACCTGTCTTTTACCTTGGGATAACGGGCCGACGAAGCCAAGTCCCCACTAAGCAAATGGCCACGAGGAGGTTATTGTCGTCATCTTTTTGGATGGGATGCACTAGATGTTTTCAAACCTCTAGCATTTATCGCACTTCTTGATGAACTCCTTTGCATCCTTCTGCAGGGTAGGCCAAAAGTAACCTCGGATAACTTTGCTAATTAGGGATTTCAGGCTTACATGATCTCCGCAAGTTCCTTCGTGGAGCTCCTCCAGAATATATTTAGCTTCCTCCTCGTTGACACACCTCAGGTAGGGAATGGAGAAGCCTCTCTTGTACAAGGTATCTTTCAAGATCGTGAACCTTGCCGCTCTCTTCCTGATCTTCCTTGCTTCTTCAACGTCCTATGGGAGCCGTCCGTCCTGAAGAAAGGATAAGATTGGGTTCATCTAGCTACTTTCGTTCTGGATTGTGAAGGTATGGACTTCTTCAATGCTGAGGCATCTCTAGACTTCAATCTCTAGGTCTTTACTCGTTGGTCCGGCTTCTGACGATGACTATTTCGCCAACTCGTCTGCCCCCATATTCTGGCTTCTAAGGATCTGTGTGAACTCTATCCAATCAAACTTTTGTGCCAGCTTCGTCAACTTCAAGTATTTTTGCATCCTCTCCTCCTTTGCTCTGAATTCCCCTTTTATATGGCCTATGACAAGCTTTGAATCGCTCTAGAGGAGCAAGTTTTTAACTCCTAATGCTTTTTCAACCCTTAATCCCATCAATACTCCTTCGTATTTAGCTTCATTGTTTGTAGTCAGGAATGCTAGCTGAACTCTGTATTTGAGCGCCTCTCCTTCAAGGGTAATGATAATGACCCCTACTCCGTCCCTCCTTTGGACTGGCGAACTGTTAGTCTGAATCGTCCATCTTTTCACCTCGTCTGTATCCCCTTCCTCATCAAGGATTGTAAATTCAGCGATGAAATCTGCCAGATCCTGCGCCTTAATAGCTGTCCTAGGGTGGTATTCTATGTCGAATTAGCTAAGCTCTGTAGCCCACTAGATCATCCTTCCTACAGCCTTGGGCTTGTTCATTGCCTTTTTCTATAGGTTGGTACGTCATCACCAAGATAGGATTCGCCTGGAAATAAGGACGCAGCTTACGTGAAGCAATAATCAAACTGAATGCAATCTTCTCTATCCTTGGATATTTGGCTTCTGCCCCCTAGAAGGCCTGGCTGACATAGTAGACTGGAAGCTGTCTTCTGTCCTCATCTCGAATCAAGGCAGTACTCATAGCTGTAGCTGACACTGCCAAGTGTAAATACAGGTTTTCTCCCTCCTTGGACGGATTTAGGAGGGGTGGATTGCTCAAATATTGCTTGAGTTCTTGAAAGGCTTTCTCACACTCGTTCATCTAAACAAAGGCCTACTTGAGTGTCTTGAAGAAGGGCAAGCATTTGTCCGTTACTTTCGAGACAAACCTGTTAAGCGCTACTATCCTTCCCTGAGCTTTTGAACTTCCTTCAAGGTCTTGGGTGATGCTATCTCCAGCATGGCTTGTACCTTCTTTGGATTTGCTTCTATTCCCCTTTAGGACACCATAAACCCTAAGAACTTCCTTGACGCCATCCCAAAGGTGCACTTGCTGGGGTTTAACTTCATTTGATATCGTCTGAGAGTAGACTCTTCTTTACTCTTGATGAGCATGTTGTCCACATACACTTCTATGTTCCTCCTAATCTGTTTACTGAACATCTTGTTTACTAACTTTTGGTAGGTTGCTCCTACATTTTTCAGCCTGAAGGGCATCACCTTGTAGCAATAGAGCCCTTGGCTTGTGATGAAGGTCGTTTTCTCCTGGTCTTCCTCTGTCAGTTTTATCTAGTTGTACCCCAAGAATGCGTCCATAAAAGTCACGAGCTTGTGCCCAACTATGGAATCCACCATCTGATCTATCCTCGGCAAGGGAAAGTTCTCCTTTGGGCAGGCCTTGTTCAAGTCTGTGAAGTCCACGCACATCCTCTATTTCCTGTTTGCCTTGTTTATGAGTACAATGTTGGCCAGCTAGTCTGGGTAGTAGACCTTACGGATGAAGCCTACTGCTAGTAGTTTATTTACTTCGTCCATGATCGCTTGGTTTCATTCTGGAGCAAAAACTCGTCGTCTCTGTTGGATGAGCTTTTTCTCAGGGTCCACATCTAACTTATGTTGGATAATCTCTGGGGATATGCCTGGCATGTCCTCGTGGCTCCAGGTGAAAATGTCCAAGTTCTCTTTAAGGAACTGGACTACCTTCTTCTTAGTGTCTGCACTCATAGTCGTCCCTACCCTAGTGGTCTTCATTGGCTCCCCGTCTACCAGCTCAACAGTTTCCAGGGCTTCCACCTTCTCCTCTTCTTTTTCCTCGATCATCCACGTATAGTTTTCCTTGGCTACCAACACTGCTTGGTAGCACTCCCTAGCCAATACTTGATCTCCTTTTACTTCACCTACATCATTTTCCATTCGAAATTTCACCTTCGGGCAATAAGTGGACGTGGCTGCCTTCCAGCGGTTGAGTGTGGGCCTTCCAATGATCATATTGCATGAATAGAGACAATCTACCACTAGGAAATCCAAATGACAAGTCAGTTGTCGCTAATAAGACCCTGCTATGACCGTTAATGTCACTATGCTTTTGGGATACACCCTGTCCCTACTAAAGCTAATGAGGGGGGATTTAAAAGGGCGCAGCCTTCCAGGGTCTAGCTTTAACTGTTGGAAAGCGAAGAGGTAGATGATGTCCGCGGAGCTACCATTATCCACGAGGATTATCCTGGTATTGAATCCTTCTATCATAAGCATTATGACCAAGGGGTCGTCATGAGGCTGCTTCACTCCTTTAGCGTCTTCTTCCGAGAAAAACATGTCCTTGTCCGTTCGTCTTTACTTTATGGGGGTATTCTATGGACAATGTTCACCTGCCTCTGATATGATTTCTTGAGGATTTGAATGATCCACCTGCGGATGGCCCGCTTGTGATCATTTTTATCTCCCCGATCACACTTGGTGGACATTGGGATGTGTTATTCTCATCCCTTGGTGAGGCTTTGCGCTTGTCCTTACTATCATCCCTAGACCTACTAGGTTCTCCCTTCTTTACAAACCTCTGCAGTTTTCCTTTTCATATGAGTTCCTCTATCTGCTCTTTCACATCCCTGCAGTCCTTTGTGTAGTGGTCATGATCCTTATGGAAACGGCAATAATTTTTCTTGTCACGCATGTTGGGTGACGAATGTAATGGTCTTGGCCATTTGAGGTAGTACTCATTTTTAATTTGCACCAAAATTTTGTCAACTGGCATAATTAAGAGAGTGAATTTTATCGTCCGTGGAGCTTTTTTGTCTTTCCTTTTACCCCCGTCGTTAGTCTGACGATCTAAACGCTCCCTTTTTCATCCTTTTCGGTTATCTTCCTTCCTTCCCTTCTCACTGATCTTTTCTACATCTTTTATCGCGACTAAAGTGTCTTCGGCGTTCATGTACTTCTATGCTTTCAGGAGCATCTCTACCATTGTCTTTGGAGGGTTCTTCACAAGTGAGACCACAAACTCCCTAGATTTCAATCCGACTTTAAAAGTTGTTAGCTGAACTTTATCATCAGCTTCGTCTACCTCTAAGGTTTCTCGAGTGAAACGCTTCACATACAACCTTAGTGTCTCCTTCTCTCCTTGTTTGATGGTGAGTAAGTGGTCTGTTGTCCTCCTTGGGCGTTGTCCTCCGATGAAGTTGCGTAGAAAGGAATTGTCCAATTGCTCGAAGTTATCGATGGACGATGTTGGTAATTTCGTGAACCACTCCTTTGCAGCTCCTTTGGGAGTGGTGGGGAAAGAGCGGCACAGTATTTCGTCAGATGGCTATTAGAGGCCTAGTGTCATCTTGAAAGTGTTGAGGTGGTCCAGGGGGTCCTTAAGTCCGTCAAATGGTTCAAGCTGCGGTAGACGAAATTTTGATGGCACTAGGCATTCTAGGACTGCCGTTGTAAAAGATGAATCCATCGTCCTGGCCATTCTATCCAGGCTTCACTACGTTTTCCCTTTAATGGCGTTCCTTTGCCCGTCCATCTCCTTCCTCATTTCCCTGAGAAGATCCGAGCTCGATCCATCTAGAGTGGCTGGTCATCGACGATCACTCCTTCTTTGACTATCTCTTTCGTCTTCCTGATTGGTCCTAGAACAGTTCTCCTCTTGTTGAAGCCACAGCCTCATCTCCTTGTTCTGTCTGGTGAGTTCTTCCACACTAGCTATAAGTGTCTAGATTTGCAGGGCTAATGCTGTGGAATCTTGGTTGGACTCCATCTGAATTTGGGAATTGACTGGAACTACGCTTTCAAACCTAAGTGCAAAAATGGCGTCCCCACAGACGGCGCCAATCTGATGATGCGTAAATCGTCAGTCCTGTAGGTTCGTCCAGACAGAGCTAAATCCTTGTCACTATTCCTACAAACGTAGAACAAAGGCTCTCCTAAGGTGGTCACCGGTGTGGTACCTGTTACAGCGTCTCCAATGCCAAAGTATATAGAAGCTTTAGAGAGAAATAAGAAAGTTCTAAAGATCAGAGATATTTGTTGATGACGTCTGAATCGTCAGTCAAGAGTGATCGTCCAGATTGGAGTCGTCCTCAGCCAACCCGACCCTGAAAGATGAATAGTGAAAAGAAGAAATGTGGGTTATCGATGTGGTGCCTGCTACAGAGCCTCCGATTCCAAAGTTAGAACAACTGGCTAAAGAGTGTTAAGAAATTAGTATGAAAGAGCTAGAGTATTTTTTGTATATGTACCTCTCCTTTGGATTTCATGGCTATATATACATGTACACAGGTGCTTCCTTCTAGCCGTTGGTGGAGCCTTAATGGTGACTTTATTCTCTCCTGGTAACGCCTCTGCAGGGTGTTAATGGTGGATTATCCTCCCAACGGTATAGAGGTTAATCATTACTTTGTAACGTTTCATTAATGAGCGAGGACGGATTAGTTCGTCCTTGTTTGGCGACCATTACTGGCTGGACGAATCTGGGAATCCTCTTCGTCCTTGTCTTTGATTATGGACGATCATGGTATGATCGGGTCTATCATCTATATAACAGTATTTTGGGGTGAATCTATGTATCTTGTTTGTCTCTGATGAGTGCATATATATAGCTTCATAATTTTTAGCCTTTGGGACCATAATTGTGGCTTTAGTGCTCTTTCTGTAACGCCTCAGGGCTTATTAATGCAGGCCTTGATGAGCCTTCAATAGTCTGCCAACTAATTGGTAACTGTTTGAGGCATTGAATCTTCTTATTAATGTGCTTCTCAAAAAAAAAAGAATCTTCTTATTAATAACTCGCCTGTCTTCATTCGTGTCGTGGCAAGGTGGACAAGTGTATTTGATGAGGTTGTCCAAGAAAAGAGAGTCGTCGATCCCATCAGCCATAAATGATACCAAGTTTGATTCCATCAAACACAAAGTATAAGAATTTTCATACATTCCAGTTTTTCTAATTGGGTTTACCAATTTGAATATATTGGTCTTCTTTTCCATTGTTCTTAGGAACGATTATGCAAGCGTCATACATACTAGATAAATATATACAACTTGTCTCATCGGTGGACGCCAGTAATTGCAATCCTTGATTTCCGGATTCTTTAGTCCTGTAAACAAAACTCTTTTATTTGGTCCTAGTGATACTACAAAATTAAATATCTGGTTTTTCAAAGAATGCGTCTTTCAATCGTCCCTGACTGATCATATTAGATACTAATACTATTTGTCCCTTCCTATGACTCAACTGTTGACTGCCACTGCCACCATCTCTCCGTCTTCTTAGTTCTATTGTTCGAATGCTCATTTTTATTTATTTATTTATTTTAGACTTACATTATTTACTTAATGGTGATGACTCAAGAAATTGAAGTGAACTGGACAGGCCGTGACATCAAGAATAATGATCATAAGCCCAATAGTTCAAAATGAAGTGAGGGAAAACAACAGTATAAACGAGGCTTCATGAAGGTGAAGTTGGACTCTATACAGCTCATACAGGACTCTATGTCAAAAGGGAAAAACTTAGTACAATTACTCAAGTGCAATATATTAAGTTTTTAATTAAATTCAAACACAATGATGTATAGGCAAATAAAGCATGAATATTTTTTTTTTCTTTTTCAAAAGAGAATTAAATTTAGGGATAAGATCACCTCCCATTGAATACTTCAATTCCTTCCAAATTTTTTTTTTTTTGTTTAGATGTAAATCATCTAGCATTCAAAAACCAAATAAATACCGCATGTAGCACATCTGGCCAAAAAAATGGGAGGGAATTGGAGATTATCCTTTCCCTTAAATTTAACGCAACTATATGTTTGAATCTAATTGGAAAACTTAATAAATTGCACTTATGGTACTATACTTAAGTTTTAATTAATCCTACCGAAAATATAGTAAAAGCCAAAGTACACTATTGGTTTCATAACTCATTTGTAATTTCTAATGTTTCAAACGAATGACTGTAGTCCCTAAATAAAATTTAAAAAACGAAAAAGAAAAAAAAAGAAAAAGAGCTCTATTGGTCTTTTCATTTAATTCCATTAAATCTTTTGTGCAGCTAATGGAGAACTAAGATAACCTATTTTTAATTACATGACATCTATTTTTTGTTAAAAAAAATACACGATGTCTTTACCCAACCCAAACTTGTATTAGCTCATTAACTTTCTATAATCGCCTTTTCCATAGTGCCTCATGAATTTAAGAAAAGAGTTAAATTATTCAAATTTTCTTTTACGGTATGTTTGGATGGAGGGAGATGAGAGGGAGGCAGGGGGAAGTAATTAATGTACCCAGTTTAGATGTCTTTTAAGGGAGGAGGGGGAGGGATTCTAATGTTAGGGTGGCAGATTGAGAACCTTCCCATTTTGTATTTCCAAAAAAAAAAAAAAAAAAAAAAAACAAAACAAAACAAAACAAAAGCGCTCCTCTCCTCTATGGATTTGAAAAATAAAATCAAATGGACTAATAATAATATTCTTAGTTTTATATATGATGTTGCTCTAGTCTATGGATTGTGAATTGGTGATGGTACTGACCACTAAGATATGTAGAGTTGCAAATTCTGAAGGATTCTATCAAAAGGATTTTTATTTGATTAGTTACTTTTATATATATATATATATATATATATATATTTAAGGCCACGTCATAATTGATATGGCATCCTAATTCCTAAGTGGTATTAATATTGACCCCTAAAAAGTATTGGATGGATTTAACCAATTAATCCAAGGTAAACAAATTTGCTAACTAATTAGAGGTATTACAATAATTGAATAACTCTATTCCAAGTAAAACTTACTAGTGTAACTTATTCGAGTCTATGGACTTCATCAGTTGTGGAGATGTTGCAACATGAACCTCTAGTCTACAACTCCAAGTATTCACTTGAAGATTTAGATCCAGCTCTTTTGATGATTGGTATTGTAGCAACTTCAACATCATCGATTCAAATTGTGTTTTGCTTGATAACTTGTAGATGCTTTTGAATGCAAGAGGCACAGAACCTTTAGATATATATATATATATGAGAGTAGCTCCAAAAGTCTTTTTGAAGTCTATTAGGGTTTGCTTAGATACCTTAGACTTGTTAATTTATGCGAAATCAAAACCGCTTAATGTTCTAACGAGCTGAATTTACATTTCAGTAATCCCAAGTTTCGATTTGTCGAGACACAACTTGATCTGTTCAGATTAGGCCTTCTCGATCGGGTGAACAAGTGTTGAGCAATGTCAAGTAGCAGTGTAGCACAGTTTTACACAATAAAAGAGCACCTAGGTAGCATTGTTGACAACACTGAAACACTCAAAAACCACTATAACAAGACACTTTTGTTCACTGTTTGCCAACATGAATCTATAAACCTAATAGAATGTATATATAAATTAAATATACCCACTTTGTATCATTAAAAATAATAATTATATATATATATATATATATATATATAGACTCACACTATGAAATGGACTATTTATTATCAATACATTACAAAAAATAATCTATTATTTTATAAATTTATTTACACAATCCAATCTCGACTCTATATATAAGTGTATTATCAATTTGCCAAAAAAGGAAAACAAAAGAAATAAGCTAAAACAAGACACTTTTTTTCACTGTTTGCCAACATGAATCTATAAACCTAATAGAATGTATATAAATTAAATATATGCACTTTGTATCATTAAAAATAATATATATATATATATATATATATATGTATGTATATATATATATATAGACACACACTATGAAATGGAATATTTATTATCAATACATTACAAAAAATAATCTATTATTTTATAAATTTATTTACACAGTCCAATCTCAACTCTATGTATCAATTTGCCAAAAAAGGAAAACAAAAGAAATGAGCTAACAAAGTTGTATGCGCAAGAGGAGAATGAAAAACAATCATTGAATAGATTTTACAAGTTCTTTTTCCATATCACCATACATAATAAAAACAATCACAGTCACATTCACATCCTTCAGCATTAAACTTCCCAATACTTTTTAGGGATAAATCATCATATCTGCAATTGCAACTCTGCAAAAAATATTCCTTTGTCTAGTGTACTAAGCCACTTATTTCGTGATATTTACTGAAGAAAAATGAAAAAGGAACAAAGAATAGAAGAGAAAAATCTAAGATAATAAAATCTACAAAATTTTCCAAGAAGAAACAATTATCAGAATTCATGAATTGGGAAGCCAATTCAAGTTGATATCTTCCTTAACTACCATTACTTTTAGATCGGAGAGGAATTCCTTGATAGGCTCCCATAACTTGGCCCTCTCTTCGTCACATACCACAAGCTTCAATTGCTTGAGATCTATTGTTGATAGTGGTAACTGATTATGCAATCTCAAGCACCCTATCATGTGTAGCTCTTTTAAATTATGCAAATCACCAATGTGTTTTGGCAACTTGATAATGCCTAGGCAATCGGACATGTCAAGAAGGCTTAACTTATGAAGACTTCTAATTGACTCTGGCAACTCTGATAACTCGGTACAGGATCTAAGCCTCAGTACTTCTAGATTCACCAACTCTCCAATTCCTTCAGGCAATGCAGACAGCTTATGACAATTGCTGATGCTGAGTTTTCTTAGGTGGAGAACCTCATGCAACCATGCAGGCAATTCTAACAAATCATTGCAATAGTCAATGTTTATCTCCATGAGATTTGGCAATGAATCTGAAACTTTTAAAGTAGAATTCCCAAAAGCTTGACCAATATTACACATAAATAAGGATAATTTTTTCAAACTCCTCAACGGTACAGGGGTGTTGCAAAAGGAAGGAATTGAAATCTTTTCTAATCTAATTCTCTTTAGATTGGGGAGGGACTTGAGCAATTGGAAATTATTTAATTCAGCATGAAAGAAACCATAATTTGTGACAATTATAACCTTGATTCTAACCATTTTCTCCACAAAGTCAGGTAAGGTGTAACTCCTTGTTTGAAAATTCAGAACTAAAACCTCAACATCGGGTGCTAGAATGTTGCACCAACTCGACGAAAATAATTCATCTGCAAAACATGTTATGGTGTGACATGATACTAATTTTAGGTTATACAGCAAGTGAGCATGTGTGTGCGTGTGTCTTTGTTAGGGAGAAAATGAACCAACCAGTTGATATAGATAATAAGCGTGCATTTATGAGTTGTTGCTTTTGTTCCATCCACCACTCTAGCAGATTGTTTCCACCTATGTCCACAATCAGTCTTTTCCTTTCTATTATTGAATCCCTGCTGCTCATATGGATAGCTAGGTCTCTAAGAAGATTATGTTGTTTGACAAAGTCTTCATTGTAATAATTGTCAACCTCACTTGCATTTTTCCTGGTTAATGGCCAAAAGTGTAAGCTTAGAAGAGATTCAAATTCTTCAATCCACACGTAAGAAAAATGTGTAATATATGACAATCGAACAAAGTTAAGGATATGATAACAAAGTCAAGGGAAATTGACACAATCAGTTTCTATTTAGCATAAATGAAATAAAATGGTTATAAGACAAGCAGCAAAAAATAATAGGCTACTAAAAGTTAAAATCCCCCTCTTTTATTATGCAGAGTAGCTGTAACCCTTATTGCTTTGGGTTTCATATAAGTCCTTCTTTCTAGCTCTTTGTAGTAATCACCTTTAACATTATTGGTATTAAAAATCCGACATTGGTACTTAACATGTCAAAGAAGTAAAATTCTATATTATCAATTGTGATTAGAAGTTAATATATTATCGTAAGACATAATGAAATATATCTGGCCATGGGTCATATATATAGTTATATCATATTACAACTAACAACTAACAACTAGCAACTAGCAATGAGTAAATAAAGAAATTATCCTACCAAGAAAATCACACTTCAGAAATTAAAAGCCAGCACACCTTGTCATTACACGACTAACCAAATTTCGAGTTGTGAGTTCATGCAAATTGGCAATAGCATAGACATCATCCTTGTTTGGTTCATATAATTCTGTCCACATATCAATGAGGGCAGTAGCAGGGATCATTAGGTCTTCGGGAAATGAAGCTAGATCCATGAAATACTCTTTGATGATGACCTTGTCAGTAGAAAATTCTAGGCTTTTTTGGAGACAAGCAAGCAGCACCTCAGTATCAGAGTCAAAAATAGAATGATCATCAGACCATTTCATTACTGTACTGCGCCAAAACTCAGCAGGCCGCCCACGGAATAAACCACCAATCACTTCAAGAGCTATTGGAAACCCCCCACAGCTTCTTACTATCTGCAATTCAAGGAATCAGATAAAATCAGCTATTTTCTATAGGTAACAAGGGTAATATTGGCCAAGACTTTTGCCTAAACCACACTTTGTTCAGAAATATGAAATCGTGGTTTGTATGACAATTGCTTTTATGTCCCTTATCTTCACTCATGTTGTGATGTTGCGGGTATGAAAACATGATTATGTGCAAGTATGAAAACATGAATTAAGCAGGTATATAAGCTATTATGTACCCATCAAAAAAAACCATATAGATTGAATTTGATCAATCATATGCTCAATCATATGCATACCTTACGACTAACGTAACTTGAACTCATTTCATATATATATATATGTGTGTGTGTGTGTTGACAAAATACCTTTTCAATATATTCTTCTGGAATGTAAGAGCTTTCATCTTGCAAGTATGCTGAGTGGTGACGAAAAAGACTCATTGCATCTTCATGATCTAATGGCTCTAAGTTATACTTTGAGTTAAATCTGGGAAATGCAGTTCTTGAAGTCACCATAATCTTGTAATCTGGAATATCAAATTTGAACTTCTCAATAAGGGATTCTGATCCAGGCCAGACATCATCCAAGATCAACAATATAGGAGTTGGTCCAATTTGATTGAACAAGTGTTCCAGCTGGTTGATTGCATCTTCATCACTTAGAAACTCAAGCCGCTCATCACTCTTATGGCTAAATAGTTTTTGTACAATGACCTTCAGGTTGGGATTTTTTGAAACGTTGACAAAAAATATATTGTCCACAAATTTGCCTTTCCAAACACAAGGTAGTTAGAAAGCTGCCACTAAGGCACAATTCATGTCTAATAACATTATTTATTATTATTATTATTATTTTGCAAAGAAACAAGGCATGTCTAATAACATTATAGACCTATTGATTTAATGGCCAAGTCAAATGGATAAAATTCCTAATCCCAACGAAGGGTAAGAAGTGAGCAAAAGAAATTTTCCAGAAAACCATATCAATTATGAAGAGAATTGCTTTTTCTTTCTTTCTTTCTTTTTTATAACATTTTCTTTGTCACTACTCTATTAGTATATATTGTAAGGATTAAAACAGAAGAATGAAAAAAAAAAAAAAATAGTCTGAGAGTTATATATTTATGGATTGACAAATCCGATATCAAAACGCAATATATATATATATATATTTGAGTTTTAGTTTTTAATGTGTTCAAGAAGTATAACAAGTGGTATTATTCAAAATACAAAACTACTCAACAAACTATTTAAGAAAAGCTAAAACTACAAATTTCGATACTTGGCTCGACACCTCTCTATTTATCGAGTTTCAAGAATAATGAACAATAAATTTTGTTTTCAGTCTATGATGACTTGACCTTTCTAGGGATTCATGCTTTAGGGTTCCAGAGAGACGCACGCATAACAAGAGTTGTTGTGACATTTGTGTGCCTAGGATTTTGTACCAAGCTGCTACCAGTTCATGAAAGCATGAACTTAAGACTCTTGCAAAACTACAACAATTAAAAGGGTTGCTATGCTATTAGTCACAAATAGGAAATTTGTGCAAAGGAAAAATTTGTTAGAATAAGTAGTCCAATTAGGGGATTGGAACTAAGCTTCCTTATAGATTAGTAGGTTCAACTGCTGGTAGGTACTTTAGGATAGGGTAAGATTCCTTATACTTGTAATATTTATTTTTGTTAGTAGATTCTTTGGGATTAGTGACCGAAAATTCACTCGATGGGGTTTTTCTTTCGAGAGTTTTCCCCCATCATGATCAAATCACCATATCAAACTTATTTTTCGCTGTACTTAACTTAGTTTGGTAATTTAATTGTGCCTTAATTAGATCTACATATAATTTGGACTAATTAATTAATTTGGGTAATTGGTTAATTTAACTGGGGTTAATCTATAACCTAACAAATAGTAGTGGCTAACCATATCTCACCGTAAGAGACAAGCTATACTAGATTTTAGGATTCAATAATGAAGTCTTTAATGTATATTGTTTTTAATAGAGTTGTAAATGAACCAAGCTTGATCGTGTATTATTTAAAAATTTAGACTTGTTTATTTAATTTTATTCCAAGCACAAGTCATGCTAGAGTTTATCACCAAACAAGATTACATGTTCAAGCTGAGTTCATTTTCTTGTCAAACAAGTTTCAGCTTGTTCATGAGCTACATGATAACTTATTATTTTCCTATATTTAGTAAAACAATGACTAAAATTTCTTATTCCTTCACAAAGCTATGAAGTTTTGCTACGAATAGACAATTTATATTATCAATAAACTACAAATAATAATTTGACATCATATAAACTCATTTACAAATTTATACAATCCAATTAAATCAAATATAAATATAAAAATAAAATATTATATACAATTAAATTAAGTCAAGCCTTATGTTACAAGCTTGTTCATGAACACATTATTTTGTTTGAACCAAATATTCATTTGTTAGAAATATTGTGGTCCAAGTGGCCCAAACTAATTGTAGATTCATGTACTTGTAGAACACATATTAACATTGGGTTAGTCTATAATTAACCTAGGGTTAATTTATATGAGTCAATGGGTTGATCATATTAGATCAATGAGTTGGTGATTGAGCTTGACTTATTTAATAGTCAAACCTACATTTGGGCTTAAGCTTAGCTTGTTTGTTAAACAAATTAACATAAACAAGAATTTTTCCCAAACCAAGCTCAAATTATTCATAAATAGGTTGGTTCATTTACAACCTTAATTTTTATACTTCTACCCATTTACTCTTATTACAAAGTATCCACATACTAGCACCAAAAATAACTTGTACAAGAACCACCGTGTACTCTTAGTGCGGTGATCACTCCACAAGTATAAATGCTTGTAGGGTGTATAGGAGGGCAAGGATCAGGGTTCAAGTCTCCAAGAGGGAGTTTCACACACATATACACTTAAATTAGGTTAGAGGGGAAATTCTATCATGTAAAAAATAAAATAAAAATAAAAAAATAAAAAAATAAAAAAAAAAATAAAAAAATAAAAAAAAACTCTGTATCCCTAGATTATTGTACTTGCCAAAAGCTTTGATTGAGATGAAGTACCTTTAATCTCCGGGTCCCAACAAAGCATTCCCACCAATGTGGTCTTTCCGCAACCTGCAGGAGCAGCCAATAGAAGCAGAGACACCTCTTTCTTAAACAGCGTCGTCTTCAACTCCTTCAAATGCAAATCAAACCCAACGATAAAATCCCGGGGTCTAGGCACCGCACAAGACAGTGATCCTACTCCATATTTCTTCCTCACGTCCAAAACAAGGTTCAGCTTGGTCAAAGTCTCCAACCCAGTCCTTGTGTTCTGTACTATCAAATTAACCCGGCAGAACTTTTCAATGGCATCGTTCAACTCCTTAAGTTTGCCTGCATAATAGTAGGCTCTAAAACAGTAGTTCCAACTCCAACGCTTGATTTTGGAGCACTTGAGAACCAGCTTCGTGCCCTTGTCCATTTGTTCGATCAAGACCTTTGTGTCCGTTTCTGGGCGGTTAAGAGCTAGGCTTAATTCTTTTATTTCTCGGACCACTGGTGCTACACCATCTAGCGTGGATTTTAAGTCTTCAAGATTGGATTTGAACACAATGGCTTGGCCTACAACATTCTTAACTGTGTCATGCAAAATAGCAAATCCCTCTCCAAATGCTGCCCCCACAACATTCCCTGCAACAAATGCTGCTGCCATATCTTTGGAAGCCCAATTAAGAAACAAAAACAATACTAGATTTATCTATACCCAACTTTAGCCCCCCAAAAAAAAAAAAATGAAATACCAATTTTTGCTTGGTTGAATTTAGATTTGCATTCAAACAAATAAAAAACTGCAGAGAGAAGCTGCTGGACACCCATTTAGATGTCAAACCTCTTCTATTTGTTCTTAGCTTTGATGCAAAGCAATTTGAGATAAAGAATAATTTATAATGCTTCTCGTCTTTCCGAGTGAGAACAATTTGAAGACTTTTAATCCGATTCGACTCAGAACTAAGCAAGGTATTTTCTGCAGTTGGTTCACGTGTTAACCATGTAAGCTTTTTTTTTTTTCCTTAACTTTTAGTAATCTTTATGGTATGCGATTATTTTTTGTCACTTTTTTTTTTTCCCCTTAACAAAAAAAAAACAAAACAAAAAGGAAAAGGTAAACGACAGTGGATTCTTGTCCCACCCAAGGATGGTCTTTTCCAAGTTTACATTTAGGGTCATAGGACTTATTCGGTTGAAATTGAAAACTGAAAATACCGTAGCAAAATTTTAAAATATGTGAATAGTATTGTGGGACCTATTTTTAATAAAAAAATTGTTGAAAAGTAAAGTTTATGGATCCGTGATCAGTGCATGATTACACTATTTACGGAAGACTCACTACAAAATGCGGGGCCTTGGGCCGCGTTTTTTAAGCCGTGGCTATAAAAAACGGGGCCCAAGTACTTAGTCAACAATTGCGGCTGAAAAAAAATAAATAAATAAATAAAAAAACAAAACAAAAACGCGGCTTGAAAATGCAAGTGTGATAAGTTGTATCCAAACCAAGCTTTAAGAACAATTCATTTAGCTTTGTGTTGATTTTTTTTTTTTTAAACATTTAATCAAGTGGAACTCGAAAAATAGTAAGAAAAATAAGAAATAAATGGCTAATAAGTGTATTCCGAATGGGCAATTAGAGAACAATGTACGCACACAAGGCTTATCCTTTTGGAACCTCACATGGCCACCAATTAATGGTTTACACTAGGAGTGCGAAGTCTGGTAGCCACGACTGAGACGCATGGGCTCAATTTGGCGATGTGCCATCAAATTAATTAGCCAAAAAATGGGACATCTGGATTTTTTTTTTTAATCATTCAATTCTTACACAAGATGGAGGATTGAGGATTTAAACTATAGCTTTCCTTATAAAGGATATTAGGTAATATTGAAAAATTATTCACTTCTACAAGAGAGTTGAAACTCATTCACAAGGGAAACTCAATTTATGAAATGCATGTCTCACTAACGTATGGGACCCACAAATCAGTGAGATAAGCATTTCACACACCAAGCACATATGAAAATTTCTTCTCTCAAATGGAGAATATGGGCCCTATCACGGGTCCCGCATCCCTTGTGAGAGAAGGGAGGAATCCTCCCCTAAAAATGAATAAAGAAAAGAAAAGGAGTTAACAAAGTTCAAAGTTGTATTGCAAGATGAAAATGAATAAAGCTTATCAAATAAATTTTACACGTTCCTCTTTTTTTTATAAAGCACTGAACATAATGAAGACAGTCACATTTGCATCCCTCAAACATTAAATTTCCCAATACTGTTAAGGGGTACAATATTATATTTACAACTGCAACTCTTTAAAAAATTCCTCTTCTGGTGTACTAGGCCGCTTATTTAATGATCTTTACAGAAGAAAAAAAGAAAAAAGAAAAAGGGAACAAAAAATTGAAGAGAACAATCCAAAATAAGCCAACAAAATTTTCCAAAGAAGAAACAGATCTCAAAAATCATGATTTGGGAAGCCAATTCAAGTTGATATCTTTCTTAGCCATTATAACCTTTAAATTGGAAAGGAATTCCTTGAAAGGCTTCCATAACATGGCCCTCTCTTCGTCACATACCACAATCTTCAATTGCTCGAGAGCCATAGTTGATGGTGGCAACTGACGCAGTTTCAAGCACTCTTTCATGTGTAGCTCTTCTAAATTATGCAACTCACCGATGTGTTTTGGCAACTTGATAATGCTTAGGCAATCAGATATGTCAAGAATGCGTAACTTATGAAGACTTTTGATTGACTCTGGCAACTCTAATAATTCAGTACAAGACCTAAACCTTAGCACTTCTAAATCCACCAAGTTTCCAATTCCATCGGGCAATTCAGATAGTTTATGACAATTGGTGATGCTGAGTTTTTTTAGGTGGAGAACCTCGCACAACCATGCAGGTAATTCTACCAGATCAATGCAATAGTCGATGTTTATCTCTTTTAGATTTGACAATGAATCTGAAGCCTGTACAGTAGAATTCCCAAAAGCTTGACCAATATTACACATGAACAACGATATTTTTTTCAGACTCCTTAAAGGTACAGGGGTACTGCAAAGGGATGGAATTGAAACCTTCTCTAATCTAATTCTCTTTAGATTGGGGAGGGAATTGAGTAGTTGAAAATTGCTTAATTCAGCTGGAAAGAACCCATAATTAGTGACAATTATAACCTTGAGTTTAACCATTTTCTCCACAAACTCAGGTATGATATAATTCCTTGTGTGAAAATTTAGAACTAAAACCTCAACTTTGGGTGCTTGAATGTTGCACCAACTTGACGAAAACAATTCATCTGTAAAAAAACACTCTCTATATCATTTGCAGGTTACATAGCGTGTGTGCATTTATGTGTGTTTTTGTTAGAGAGAAAATTAACTAACCAGTTGAGATGGATAATAAGCGTGCATTGATGAGTTGTTGCTCCTGTTCCATCCACCACTCTGGTAGATTATTTCCATTTATGTCCACAATCAGTCTTTCCCTTTCTGTTATTGGCTCACGGCTGCACAAATGGATAGCTAGGTCTCTAAGAACATCATGTTGTGTGATGAAGTCTTCATTGTAATAGTTGTTAACCTTACTTGCATCTTTCCTGGTGAATGGCCAAAAGTATAATCTTAGAAGAGATTCAAAATTATCGGTCCTAACATAAGAAAAATATGAATCCCAAGACAATTGAACAAGGTTAAGGATGTCATAATAAAGGCAAGGGAAATTAACACAATCCGTTTTTGTCCATAATAATTGAAATCAAATGGTTATAAGATAAGCAACTAAAAGGTATTCTAACTACTAGAAGTTGAAATTCCGCTCTATTCTTCAGCAAAGTAATTGGAACCCCTTATTATTTCTGGTTTGACATAAGTTTCCTTCCTTCCTAACTTTTTGTAGTAATCACCTTTAGCATCATTGGTATAAAAAATCCTACTTGGCCCCAGACATGTCAAAGAAGCTGTAATAATATATAATCAATTATGATCAGAAGTTAATCCAGTTGGAGGACAATTCAATATTTTGGGCCTTAGGTCATGCATAGAGTTATATCATATCACAACTAGGAACTAGCAATGATTCTTAGCAACTAGCAATGACTACGTGAAGAATTATCCAAAAGTAAAATCACACTTAGAAATTAAAAGCATGCAAACCTTGTCATTTCAAGACTAGCCAAATTCCGAGTATTGAGTTCATGTAAATTGGCAATAACATGGACATCATCCTTGTTTGGTTCATGTAATTCCGTGCATATATCAATGAGGGCTGTAACAGGGATCTTTTGGTCTTCAGGAAATGAACCTAGGTTCATGAAATAATCTTTGAGGATGATCTTATCGGTAGAAAATTCTAGGCTTTTTTGGAGACAAGCAAACACCTCAGTATCAGATTCAAAAATAGAATGACCATCAGACCATCTCGTTAGTGTATTGTCCCAAACCTCTGGAAGTTGCCCAGAGAGTGAACCACCAATCACTTTAAGGGCTATTGGCAACCCCCCACAACCTCTTACTATCTGCAATTCAAGGAACCAAATAAAATCAGTTATTGTCTATAAGTTTAACGGTAATATTGGCCAAGATTTTAGTTTTCTAAACCACACTTCGGAAATATGAAAATGTCGTTTTTTTTTTCTTTCCCTTGTCTTCACTCAAGTTCTGGGGACAGTTGGTTTGCCAGAAACAAAATAAACAAGCTTAAATGCATGTGCAAGTACGAAAACTTGATTTTGGCAGGTATATACCAACACAAAATAAAATGTATATATTGACAAAGTACCTTTTCGATATCTTCTTCTGGGATGTAAGAGCTTCCGTCTTGCAATGATGCTGTGTTATAAAAAAGTTTCATAGCATCTTCATGATTTAATGGATTTAAGTTATATCTAAACCTAAATCTTGGAAATGCAGTTCTTGAAGTCACCACAATCTTGTAATTTGGAATATCAAACTTGAACTTCTCTACAAGGGATTCTGAGCCAGGCCAGACATCATCCAAGATCAACAATATAGGTTTTGGTCCAATTTGATTCAGCAGTTGCTCCAACTGGTTGATTGCTTCTTCATCACTTTGAAACTCAGGGCACTCATCACCATTATGACTAAACAATTTTTGTACCATGACCTTCAAGTTGGGAGTTTTTGAAACGCTGACAAAAAATATATTGTCCATATATATGCCTATATAAACACAATATAGTTAGAATTCCCAATCCCAGCAAAGGGTAAGAAGTGGAGCAAAAGCAATTTTCTAAGAAACTACACCAATTATGAAGATAAGAGAATTCTTTTTTCTCCTTGCATTTTCTTTATCACTACTCTTTTTAAGGCAGCAATTCTAAAGAATGAAATATGCCAAAAGCATTGCTATGACTACTGAAAGTACTAAAACAAAATAATGAACATAAATAGCATTGGGCTACCATATCTTACCTTATGAGACATGTATTTGTTTCAAAATGTAGTTCATTTCACTCTCATAAATTGAAATCTTCATGTGTGAATGAATAATTTACATTTGTTCCAATTATAGTTAAACATATACTAATATTCAAGCAACAGTACATTTTAGGATTCATCAAACTGATGTTCTCAACGTGATTTGTTTTTTATAATACCTAACCGTTTACATCTACTATAAATTATCCGCATACTACCACAATAAATAACTTAGAAAAAAAGGGCACCTATATTTTTTTTAAAAGCAATGCCAACACAATATTTTCCCGGTCGGTCAAAGTGTGTATAACTTTTATTATGTACCAACCGATAACAGTAAAACATGTTATGAGACTGATTGCAATCGTTGCCAACAGGTTTAACATGAGAAAGGTACCTTTAATTTCATGATCCCAACAAAGCATTTGGATCAAAGTGGTCTTCCCGCAACCTCCAAGAGCAGTCAATAGAAGCAGCGACTCCTCTTTCTTCAACAGCATCTCCTTCAACTCCATCAATGGAATATGTAACCCAACAATAAAATCCCGGGGCCTAGGAACCGCACACGACAGTGTCCGTACCCCATATTTCCTCTTCACGTCCGAATTCTGATTACTCACTTTATCCAAAATAAGATCCACCTTGGTCAGAGTCTCCAACCCAGTCCTTGCGCTCTGTACTATCAAATCAACACGACAGAACTTTTCAATGGCATCGTTCAACTCCGAAAGTTTGCTTGCGTAATGGGATTTGAAACAGTAGTTCCAACACTGGATTTTGGAGCACTTGCGAACCAGCTTCGCACCCTTCTTCATTTGTTCTGTCAAGATCTTTGTTTCCCTTTCTGGGCGATCAAGAGCTAGGCTTAATTGTCTTATCTCTTGGACCACTGGTGCTATACGCTCTAGCGTGGATTCTAAGTCTTCAAGAATGGATTTGAACATAATGGCTTGGCCTACAACAGTCTTAACCGTTTCATGCAAAATAGCAAATCCCTCTCCAAAAGCTCCCCCCACAACAGCTCCTGTAACAAGTTCTACTGCCATATCTTTGGAAACCCAATTAAGAAACAAATACAGTACAAGACCTCTCTACCCAATTAAGCCAAAAAAGAAAGAAAAAAAGAAAAGAAAAAATGGACACGAATATTTGCTTGGATGAATTAGATTTTCATTGAAACAAATGAAAGTGCAGAGAGACGATCAAGAAGCTGTTGTAAAGCGATTTAGATCTCAAAGCTCTTTTATATATGTATTTGTTCTCTCAGCTTTGATGCAAAACAAATTGAGAAAAAGAAGAATATTTATGCTGCTTGTGTTTCCGACTGAGAATAAGACGACATTGAACTAATCGTCCAATATGGTTTTTAATTTCGGTGAAGAAGTCGCCGAATATGACTACCAAGCAAAAGTTTCTGGACTTGGTAATAGTTCGTCACTTGTTGACCGTACGTGGTGCTTGAGTCATGCGTGACAAAAAAAAAAAAAAAGTACAATGAATGAGTCCACTAGAAGTTTCTTTTTGACTTTTTAGTTTATGTGGGTAAACGACCGTAAATACTTGTCGTACGAAACGTGGACTGGCGTTTAATTCCAAGAGAACGCCTATATATGGACGCTTGTCGTTCAGGAAGGCTTTTCCCTTTGGAACGTCGTGTGGCCATATGGAAGCTAAAGCGAGGTCAGGCCATCAAGGGTTTACACCGGGAGTGCCAACTGCCAGTCCAGTAGAGTACATCCCTGCCCAAAAAGCTTTTTTTTTTTTTTTTTTTTTTTAATTAATTTTTTTAATTTATTAATGCCAATATGTAATCTAATTAATTAGCCAAAAATGAGACATCTAAAAGTGGAAACCCCTATTTTTCCGGACCTTTTCATTTTGGTAATTCAATTGTTACAAGAGCCCAAGGTAGGGGGATTTAAAGACATATTTTTCTTATAAAAAAAACCAGGCAATATCACTAAGTTATAAAATTTTGTATTAGGAATTTTGTATTAGGACATCTCACTTTCAAACTTTAGTCATTTCATTAAAACTAGACTGAGAAGTCTGAAACCAAAATAAATAAAATTGGAATACCCATTGCATTTTGTCACGGATTTGAATATCAATCAACTCTTGAATGGATAAGCTCATAATACAGTTTGAGGCTTAAGTAGATAAATTCAATTGATTATTTTGTTATTTAAAGGATCCTACCCTTTTACAAATTTATGAAATTTTATTACAAATAGATTATTTGTGTTGTGTTATGATCCTAGTGTCCCACATTGCTTATATAAGCTATTGTACACCCTTCTCTTGCAAGCCAATTTTCAAGAGTGAATTCTACTTATGGGTTTATAACATATTGTCAACAAACTGCAAATAATAATTTGATATCAATGAAATTATTTATAAACTTATACAATCCAATCTCAAGTATATATAAGTATTTTTTTTTAGACAAATATACATATAAAAATATAGTATTATATATAATTACACAATCTCACATTAACGAGCTTGACTTTTTTTTTTTTGGAGTTTCAATTTATGGAGTCCGCTCTTGATAATAGCTCTTTATCATCAAATCAAGACACCAATTAGTTTTTGGTGTAAGCAGGAATTGAACTTCAAACCTCTTATGTAACCATCAGAGACTTTACTAATTAAGCTAACTAGAATTCACAACTTAACTTGACTTGTTTGCTAAACAAATGAACATAAACAAGAATATTTTTTAACCGAGCTCAAAATGTAAACATATTTGTTCATTTACTGTAATTGTATTTTGAGCAATGTTTGTTATACACATTGTTTTACACATTTCTACAAATGCAAAAAAAAAAAAAAAAAAAAAAAAAAAAAAAGGGAAGAAGAGAAAGGGCACTAAAATCATAATTTCAAGTCAAAATTTTCAAGACGGATGTGTAAAAGCATTTAGCCTATATTTTTATTCTTCCCAGCCATTTATTCTTACTATAAAGTATCCACATAAGCACCATAAATAACTTATACAAAAGCAATGCAATGTACCGATTAATCACAAGACATGCTAGCACTAAAGATAGAAGTTTTTTATGCCATCGGGATTGTAGGAATTTTTATGCAACACAATACACGGCAGTTAAAAAAATTGTTCATGTATATTATTTAAATAAGTCACATAAGTTATTAAAAATGACACATAATTATAAGTATACGTGAATTGTTATTTTAACCGCCATATAATGGGTTGCAAAAAAATTATTGAAACTTTAGTTGCATAAAAACATTTTTTGTTAAAATATAGAAGCTTTTATATATATATATATATATATATATATGTATGTATGTATTTTTTTTTGGTAAACTGGAGAAATATATTAAACTAAAACAGAGGAGGAATTACAACTGTGCCAGGACAAAACCTGGAATGATAAAGACCATAAAGGTCCGAAACATAAGTGCTAAACAACCAGGGGGGAGGGGAGGAGAAATACATAACATCAGGACACATCTTTGCACCAAAGCAAGCAAGAGCATCTGCACAGGAATTAGATTCACGGTAGCAATGCCTCACTTTGACTTGGGGAATTCTAGAAATCAACAATCTGCAATCTGCCACAATAGAGGAGTTAAATGCATTGGAGGACCCCGAATTGTTCATAAGATCAGCTACCACCTTAGCATCCAAATCTATTTCTAAGGCATTAATATTGAGATCAAGACACATAGAGAGGCCATCCCTAAGAGCCCATAATTCTGCCAAGAAGCTGGTGGTATGCCCAATTTGTCTAGCAAAGCCACTGATCCATAACCCTGCATCATCCCTGAGCACACCGCCTCCCCCAGCAGTCCCGGGATTCCCTAAAGCAGATTCGTCAGTGTTCAGTTTATACTAGCCCCTATAAGGCCTTTCCCATCTTATCATCTTAAGAGCCGTTGGCTTATATAAGCTATTCCCTTGAGCACAAAAGAAAAATTCCACAGCTCTCTGAATGACTTCTTGGTGAATAGAAGGAGAAGGAGCTTGGTTTTGGAATACCACCTTGTTACGGTGCATCCAAATGGTCCAGATACCAAAAGAAAATAAAGTATGCCACGGAACAGAGAAAAAGTTGGCAGTATTTACCGTTCTGCAGTTGACTTCAAGCCAAGTATGTAAGTCTTGAGAAAAGAAAGGAGATGTACGGCTTTGAGGATTGAGATTATGCCAGACCTGAGACACAACAGGGCAGTCCTGAAGGAGATGCAAGATAGATTCTGGGTATTGATGGCAGATAGGACATAATGGATTAATATGTAAGCCCCTTTTGGCAAGGCATTCTCGAGTAGCAATGCTTTTGTGTAAACACATCCAAATGAATGTCTGGATTTTTGGCAGAAGATTCAACTTCCAAATCCACCTACCATTGAAAGGAGGAGAAAAATCAGCCTGAGTTGTTGCAAGCTTGTAAGCACTAGCAAGGCTGAATTCCCCATTGGAGGTAGCAACCCATATGAGTTTATCCTTTTCATTTGACACACAGGAATGGGGCATGGCCTTTATTTCCATATATATCTTGGCAGGGAGTTCCATAGAGATTTTACACCAATTCCACCCAACTTCTGAAGCAACATCACCAACTCTCAACTCCTCCTCTTCCCTAGTGAGAGGTCCGTGAATAAGATTCCTCAACGGACCCTCTGAAGTCCAGTTATCAAACCAGAAATTAATGTCACTGTCTCGACCTAAGCTCCATCTAGTTCCTTCATTAAAAATCACCTTGCCTTTTTGAAGAGCCTTCCAAGTACGGGAGCTAGGAAGGGATTTCTCATTGCTGGATTGGAGACGTCTTCTGGATAAATATTTCTTCCTCAAGACTTGGGACTAGAGAGCATTTTTCTCCTCATGGAACCTCCAGTTTAACTTAGAGAGATAGGCCAAATTTCTACCCTTCGCCGTTTGAATACCAAGACCACCCTCAGCCTTAGATTTAGTGATTTTTTCCCAACCCACCCAGTGCATTTTCCTCTTAGACTCCGAAGAGCCCCACAGAAAATTCCTACTAGTTTTGTCCAGGTTATCTAGAATTCTGGAGGGGAGAAGAGTAGATTGCATGACATAGGAAGGTATGGTACTAATGGAGGCTTGGACAAGAACCTTTCGACCAGCAAAGGATAGAAGGTTAGCTTTCCATCCAGCTAATTTCTGCTCAACACGGCTCAAGACGAAGTTAAGATCTTGATTTGAAGAACCCGCATGTCTAAGAGGAAATCCCAAGTAGCTACCAAGATTAGGGGTGGAGCGAAAGCCAAGAATATTGCTCAATGTTCCCCTCTGCTCTTGATCCACATTAGGGGAAAAGAAAACTCTGGATTTGGAGAAGTTGACTCTCTGCCCAGACAGCGAGCAAAACTCTTCAATAGCCTCTCTCACACTACCGCAATTTTCCTCGTTAGCTTTCGCAAAAAGAAGTAAGTCATCAGCAAAGAACAAGTGCGAAAAGGCTGGACCACTAGAAGAAGCTTTAATAGGATTCCAAGCTTTCTGAGAGCATTTGTCCTCAATGATTCTGCCTAAGACTTCCATACAAAGGATGAAGAGATAGGGAGAGAGAGGATCACCCTGCCGAATACCTCTCGAAGGAAGGAAAGAATCAAGGGCTCCACCATTAACTAAAATAGAAGCCGTGGAGGAGGACACACAACTCATAATAAGCTGAACCATATCCGCAGGAAAGTGGGCTGCCTGAAGAACATCTCGAATAAAGGACCATTCAAGTCTATCATAAGCTTTCTCGAGATCAATTTTAATGACCATATTCCCCACTTTACCTCTCTTCCTACCAACAGTATGGATTATCTCTTGAGCGATAATGGCATTGTCCAAGCCTTTTCGCCCTGGGACAAAAGCTGTTTGGAAGGGGGAAACCAAACTATCTAGGCAAGGTCTAATCCTTGAAACAATAATTTTGGAGATAATCTTATAAACAGAGTTACAAAGGGAAATGGGACGGTAATTACTGATGGTTTCTGGCCCTTTTATCTTAGGAATAAGGGCTATATGTGTCTGGTTTAGATAGGCAGGAACCTTCCTTTCATTGAAAACTTTTTTGATCTCCTTAGTGACGGAATCCTTAACAAGCAGCCAGAATCGCTGATAGAAGCCAGCATGAATGCCATCAGGCCCAGGGGATTTGAATGGTTTGAGAGACCAAAGGGCATTTCTAATTTCTTCATCCAGAACCGGGAGAGATAAGGCTTGGACATCTGATACCGATAGATGGGGGATATATGCTGTGAGGGGAGGAGCATGCCTGGAGGAAAACAACATCTCAGAAGAAAAAAGATTTCGGAAGTGATTCTGAATGAAATCCATCACTGCTGACTGCTCAGAAATCTAGTCTCCCTGGGTGTTTTTGATACTAAGGATTTTATTGTGCTTCCTTCTAACAATAGTGGAAACATGAAAGAAAGAGGTGTTCCGGTCACCTTGGATCATCCAGTTAATGCGGGATTTCATCACCCATAATTCTTCTTCATGATTTAACACCTTATTAAGCTCCCCTTGAAGTTGCTTTTCCAGGTTAACTAGAAAAAAACTGGGTCTGATTGCCATGGCCTTTTGAATGCCCAATAATCTAGCTAACAACCTTTTCTTGTTGACAAAGATATTACCAAAATGTTCCCTATTCCAAATTTGAGCTTCTCTAACAAACTTCTCAGTAGCTTGATTCAGGTTAGACTGGTTTGCCCACGCATTACGAACAATATTTGGGAATGAGGAGTCCGATAACCAGAAGCTCTGAAATCGGAAAGGTCTGATCAGTCTACTGTTATTCTGAGGATGAAGCTCAAGAAGAACAGGGCAGTGATCCGAGAAAGACCTGGCAAGGTGGGAAACTTGAGCTTCTGGATACCACAAACACCAGTCAGGGTTGGCAAAAAACCTATCTAATCTTTCCTGGATGAGAGAGCTAACATCATTTTTATTAGTCCATGTAAACCTCGGACCTTGGAAGCCGAGGTCAGCCATATTGCAGAAATCAAGACAGTCTTTAAAGGCAGTGGCCCTAAAGGGGATGATGGGTCTACCACCAAATTTATCATTAGCAGAGAGTAATTCATTAAAGTCACCAGCCATTAACCAAGGCATATTATGAGAATTTGCAACAGTAATTAAATTATTCCAGAGAAACTTTCTTTCCCTAAACCTAGGACTAGCATAAATGGCAGTAAAAAACCAACTAAGATTAGAAGATTTCACCTTGACAAGAACATGGATTTCCTGCTAAGATTATATGTATGTATGTATACACACTAGGTTCTCAAGTAAGAGATGGGTCCCACATGTGAGACTCAAAACAAGACCAGACTTACGTGAGAGCTTAGACTCTGGAGCACTGCTCCGGGATTATATCTAAAAGGATTTTTGCATAATTGAGATGAAGTACCTTTAATTTCCTAATCCTAGCAAGGCATTCCGACCAAAGTGGTCTTTCTGTAACCAAGGAGCAACCAACAGAAGCAACAACACCTCTTTATTTAACAACAGCGTCTTAAACTCCTTCAAATGCAAATCAAACCCAAAATAAAAATTCCGGAGCCTAGGAACCGCACATGACAATGATTGCATCTTATATTTCTTCTTCATGTCCAAATTCGTATTAATCACGTGTTCCAAAATAAGATTCACCTTGGTCAAAGTCTCCAACCTAGTTCTTGCATTCAGTACGATCAAATCAACCCGACGGAACTTTTTAATGCATCGTTCAACTCCGAAAGTTTGTTTGCATAAGAATAGGCTTTGAAACAGTAGGTTCCAACGCTTGATTTTGGAGCACTTGAGAACCAGTTTCGTGCCTTCTCCATTTGTTCGATCAAGATCTTTGTTTCCTTTACAGGTGATCAAGAGCAAGGATGGAACCACGTTGGGGGCTGAAGGGGTCCCATGCCTCCCCCTTTTAAAGGGTCCAATTAATGTATGACATACATTAATCATTCATTTTAAGAAAGTTTTTATAGAAAATTGAAAAAGCTATCAAAATAGTAAATTATTTTTTTATTTTTCTATAAAAAAATTTCTTAAAATAATTTTACTAATTATGTACGTCCTAAGGGCACACGATAGTAAAACATTTTCTTTAAATCAACTATTTCTTTGTGTAATGGACCAAAGTTGGCCCCCCTGACCCAACATCTCCTCCCCCCATTCTTCTTTAAATCAACTTTTTATGTTAAAATTTAAAGTTATCTTCTTAAAAATTTGATTAGTTCAAGTGATTAAAAAAAATAGTAAGTTAATCTGTAACTTGTAACTCTATTCTAAATATGAAAATTTGTAACATAAAACATTTTTTTAAATGTTGTATTCTACATTAGTTGGTGTTTGAAGTGGCTAAATTCTTTTATGACAAGTTTAGATGAAAGGGGGAGGTAAGGAGAATAGAGTAAAGTTGGCACCAGAACTAGTCATTAAGGAATTTGTTCCTTAATAAAATAAATTAAAAGAGAGAGAGAGAGAGAGAGAGAGAATGTTATTTAAGCAAAATTACCATTTTATTTCTATTTTAATTTAAAAAAAAAAAAATTTTATATGCAAGAACATTTTCAGAACACACACGTATGTTTTTTAATTATCATTTTTTCCTGAATTGTGCCAAATGGTTGGCAAGAATTAAAATAGCAATTACATCTATCTATAGTTCTATACCCAACTTTAACACCCAAAAAAAAAAAAAAAAGTTTTTGCTTAGTTGAATTTAGATTTTCTTTCAAACAAATGAAAAAGTGCAGAGAGAAGCTGCTAGACACCCATTTAGATCTCAAACCCATGGATGTCAATACCGTACCGTACCGGTCGAAATATACCGTACCGGCCAGCAATCCGGTACACTCGACCCCCCTGTTTCGTATCGGAAAAAATACCGGGCGTACCGGCCTCGTACCGGTCGTACCGGCCAATTTCGGGCAATACCGGCCGGTACAGAAAAAAGTTTTTTTTTTTTAAAGTTTTGTAATTTTTGAATTTTTGTTAGGACAAAATGGTAACTTATTTATTAGTATTATTTGTTTTCTTAATATGCAATGGTAACTTTTAAGCTTTCTATTTTATTTTTTAATTTTTTTTCCCTTTTAATTGATACTAAAGTCTAAAACCATGAATAACTAGTTCTAAATTGAGGAAATGTTTTATGGTAAACTTTTATATTTATTATAATATATATATATATATATATATATATACACAAACACATACATACATACATACATACATATATATATATTTATATTTATATTTATAAATATAAAAAATAGCGGTAAACCCGAAACGGTACACCGGTATTGACCGGTATCCGAAATATATCGTACCAGTGGCCAAACCGGTACGACCTCCGGTACGGTATTGACATCTTTGCTCAAACCTCTTCTATTTGTTCTTAGCTTTGATGCAAAGCAATTTTAGATAAAGAATAATTTTTAATGCTTCTTGAGAATAATTTGACGGTTGACTAGTCCGATTCGACTAATGAATAAGCAAGGTATTTTCTGGAGTAGGTAGGTACTATTGATTGTCACTAGTTGACTATGTAAGCTTCTCTTTTTATTTTATTTTTCTTAATTTTAGTAATCTTTTAAGGTTAAAGATCGAGTATTCTGGTAGTGCTTTTGAGAATATTAAATATTTTTAACACACATATGGAGGACGGGGAGAATATTTTAAAAAAACTTACAATGGTATATATTCAAACAGTTGTGTATATTTAAAAAGACACAAGCTTTAAACCTCTTTAACTCACACTTTCCAATGTGAGATTAACCCGCTGTTTTTTTCTTTTAAGATACTCCGTACTAAATATTTTTAACACACACATAAGAAAAGGAGAGAAATATACTAGTAGTTCTGGCCGTCAAGAATTTACACCGAGAGTTCCAGGTCCAATAGAATAGAAGCATTCCTCATTTTTTAGCCTTAAAAAATTCTAAATAATTTATTGATGTGACATAATGAAAATAACGTGATATCAATTTATTGGAGAAAACTAAACATACATAGCAAATTTAGGCAAAACTTAATAGAAAATATAAATAGAAAAGTTATTGATGCAAACGGAATATAATTTTAAGGAAAAAAAATCTAAATTCTAAAATTTCAAATTGTAAAATTCAAAATCTCTCAATTTAGTATGTCAGTTTGCCCAATTCACATTTAATTTCTAACCACCAGTGTAGCCAAAAAAATAAAAATAAAAGAGAGATAAGTACTAATTAGATATTAAAAAAACAAAACAAAACATTAAAAAAAAATAAATAAAAATCTCACTGCACTTGTGGTCTTTTCCCAATATAATAACAAGTTTCAAGTTCAAATTAGAGTTCATCTTTCCCACTCCTTCAACTCAGAGTAACAGGTGCCAAATTTTAAATTTTAAATAATTATTAGAAATTCTTTCCCTCAATCTCTTGACTTTTTCACGGTTGTAAACTCTAAGCTTTTTTTAGTAATAAATAATTAAAATAATAGATTAAAAGAAAGTTGAATTCCATATAATTTTTTAAAAGCATTCAAGGTGGTGTGGAGGTGTATAACTTTCCTAGTAAATTACTACCCCTTTACGTAAACTAGTCGCAAACTCACGCGATACCTGGGAATATATAATTATTTTGTAATATGCTATAATCCATCATTTATTCTCTAAAATTTATTGAAGATAGTTTTCTCCAAAAAAAAATTGAACTAATTCTAAAAGTATTTTTCAACTCTCTTTCTCTACAAATATATCATTATATTATTTTGGGTGTTTTTTAGATATGATATTTGTAACCCAATAATGGAGGGACAAGCCAACACCACATTAGATTTCCTATTTTTCTTCTCATGATGAGATTGTATCATATTTTAATTCTTCTAAATTTTGAGGTGCAACCTTCGTACCAATTGCTAAATCCTTAATTCTTAAAAGTAATGTCTAGTTAGTTGCCAACAAAAAAGAATTAGACCACAACAACAACAAAAAAGGAAGTAAAGTGAAGTTTTATAGGTTAGAATTGTCATGTACAAAAACTTATGTACAATAAGGTAAATAAATAAAATACATATTAAACAAACCTTACTTCAGCAAAAGGATCAAACTTAATAGACCCTCACTTATATCAATTTCCATCAAAGACCATATTGTCAAGTAGTAATGTGACATTGATTCCATCCATGTCACCTATGTGCCATTGACCTCAAAAATAGCAATTGTTTATGCCTTCATTGGAACACATCAGTTATATCATATTATATTTAATAAGGAAAAAAATAGTAAAATCCAAAAGAAATAGTATTGTTAAGTTTTGTCTAAAACTCATGTACATAGTATTCTAGATATTCAAGAAGAGAAAATTTTAAAAAGAAAATCAAGTTGTTGAAAAAATAGTATAATTCAAAATCTAGAACTAAAAACCCAATTATTGTTCATGTACACAGTATTATAGAATGGTATTCAAAAATCAAGAACCAATTAGTTTTTCTATCCACACATAGCATAAAGCTAGGTACTAATGGAATTTAAAAATAATTCAGTTCTTTGAATTTTCTCACTCCTAAAATACCAAAAAGTTTCTCATAAGCTAAACAATCCCCAAAGTTATTTGTCAACCAAACAGGCCAGTTAAGGTCCTAAACACAAAAATTTTAGCCACAACACAACTGTCTACATAAGCTGATGTACTTTGAAGAATTAGAGTTTCCTTTAAAAAATTAAGATAAAAAAATTTAAACTATTACATCCCAAGTTTCATACACAAAACAATTTAAAATTCAAACCCTACTCTCTTTTTTGTTCCATTTTTCCCACAATTTTTGGGACACCAAACAATCAAATTAAACAATAAACAACAAATTATTAGTATAAGGAAATGAAAATCCAATATGGCTGATGTGTATTGAACCGTAAAAAGCAAATTATCAATCACCACCCAAGAAAAGCAACAAATTTATTCCTCTTTCCTTCAGAAGGTTCTAAGAAAAGAATGGTTACCAACTGATTACTATGACCTTCAATAGATTAAAAAGTCTCCAGTGATTGCAAGTCTTGATCATTGACATCCGTTAAGGAATTGACAAACGAAACAAAGATAAAAAAGAAATTTAGTTCAGCATATAAGACGACTAGAAAAAGAGAACAATAGCAATCTCTCTTTGATGAATAATAACACTCTTACTATAAAACAAAGACCAAAATAAAAATATCACATTGAAGTTAATTATCATACATTATAACAAACATATTGAGAGTAACATTCCTACAATCTAGAGAAAGACAACCATAAAACAATTTATAACAAACATGATCAAATGCCCAACTCAAATCAATTTTGAAAAAGAAAAAAAAAATTTAATAGTTTTGAGACCATGAAAACTCAATCCCTTTCATCATGAAATCCCAAAATTGAACTACATTTTTCTTTCTAGTAATGGGAAGGTAATAAATAAAAAAAGAATAAGGATAATACAAATAGCGGAACTCATTTTTAGTTTATACCCATTGGATTTGGGCTACTAATGTTTGCCTCTCATCTCATCTGCTTCCATTTCATCTGCAAGCTCTAGAATCACTATCTGTCTCTTGCACTCATTTGATTGGGTTTTGGTAGACAAACTTGAGCCATGACTGAAAGAACAGAAAAAATACTCAATAAATTATCCCATTGAAGGTCATACCAATCAATTTGTAAAGAGAGAACAACTGAAAATTTATAGAAAAAATAAGAATTCCATATGATAGTAGCATCTTAAGAGTTTTGGTTAATGGAGAGACACACGATAGATTTGGAGATAAAGTATCAGTGACTATAAGAATTTCATGTAATAGTGGCATCTTAGGAGTTTGTGTTAATGGAGAGACACCTGATAGATTTGGAGATAAAATAGCAATCAGTAAAACAACAATAAATAGCAATCAGTAAAACAAAAAATATAAAAAGAAAGAAAGAAAAAATGATGACATGGTGTTGATGTGGCTTATCTAGAGCCTAACAATAATAAATGCTACGCTTTAACTTTTAGATATATACATATTTATTTTCTCAATTAATTTATTTTGAGCAATCAAATTACACTTTTTTTTTTTTTTTTTTTAAGAACAAAACGATTCAATCATTCATTTAGTTGTAAAAGGTCCTGGTACAAGACTTCCACCGCAGGTGGTGGTGTATCTTCTACCCAATACAGATCACTGATAGACATAGAACACAAGCTTCTCATATAGCATCTAACGTCCTCATAAATATGGCCTAGCATGGACTCGTTAGCTGTTGAAGTCGAGACTGTCCTCATCACATTCTGATAGTCACCTTCGATAACTAGCTCAGAAAAGCCTGCTTCCATGGAGAATTCTAGAGCTTTCCAACATGCAAACGCTTCTGCTTCCTCACTGCTGCACACATGTGGTCCCTTGGCTGAAATTCCAGCCATCACAGTCGCCGTTGAGTTCCTGATAACTGCTCCAAATCCAGAACATTTCAAGTTCGAGAAAATTGCCGCATCAAAGTTTAGTTTATACATTTCTTGCGGTGGAGGCTGCCACACATTTCTGCTTGACACAGTGCCTGCTACTGCAAGATTTTCCTGGGCCTTTTTGTAATCCTCAAGGTACTGAGCAGCTCTTTTGTTCAGGCACCATGTGTCCTTCATTTGTCCTCCATGCACCATGACATTTCTCTGGTTCCATAGCAGCCAAGCTTGCACAAGAAAAAGCTCAATTTCTAGTGTAGGCAGTTTTTCCAGAAAGCATTCAAATAGGTGCCTGAAATCAAAATAAATATTAGAGCTTTTCTGCAGCATAGGAAGACTTCCTGCCCATACATCCTGAGCAGCCCCACAATCCCAGATAGCATGAATAGCCGTTTCAGCAACCCTTTTACAGCAATGATAGAGATCATCCTCTATAATCTTCCTTTTTGCTAGGTTCACCTGAGTAGGAAGAATTTCATGGCAAGCTCTCCAACAAAATACCTTCAATTTGCTAGGTACTCGCATTTTCCATAAGGTCTTCCATATCAATTGTCCCTCTGCCCTTCTCGAACTCTCAGCCTCATTGTCTTTCCTCATCACTTTCCTAGCTAAATGATATCCTGATCTGACAGAATAAACCCCATTTTTATTCTGCAACCAAACAATAGAATCCAGCACATACCTTCGGCTCAGGGGATTCTGCAGATAGCCTCAACCTCATCCCTATAAACCTTTCCATAATTATGTCTCGTCTCCACCAATGTAGGTCCAAATTGACTGGATGCAAGATTTTATTAGATGGATAATTAGGTATCCATTTATCTGTGCCCACCCTAATAAACTCTCCATTCCCCACTCTCCAACAGTAACCACTTCTTAAAATAGGCATGGCTGACATAATGGATTTCCATACATACAAACTGTTAGATGAATCAACTAAATCAAGAAAATGGCACCGAGGGAAGTATCTCGCTTTGAAGCATTTAAAAAGAAGAGACTCATGATCATGCATCATTCTCCACCCTTGTTTAGCAAGCATGGCAAGGTTAAACAAACTTGTAGATACTCGATTTTGCCCCAATAATTTAATTAAGGAAGATGACTAGAATGACCAATTATATACCCGAAATTCATGATTGTATTACATGCATTGATTTGTTCATTGCATATCATAAAAATGATCTTGAGATTTTAACAATCACGACAGTAAGCCCAATTTCCAAATCGAACCGTCAGATTGAAAGATATCGCACAATTAAGTTTGCACGGTCAACATGCATTGTGTTTAGGTAGAATCAATCATACATGATTAATTCTGATTAGTTAGACAATTAAAATTAATTAAATAATTTTGTGATTGGTTATTAGTTAGTGTCAAAAATAGGCTTGCTTGCATGGGAATAAAGAGAATAATTGGATAATAATAAAATTGTGGATAATCCAGACTTTTAGAGTATGGGTAAATTCCACAAACCTCCCCTGAGGTTTGGACTAATACCAATAAAGTCCACAACATTTAAAAAGTGACCATTTTAGTCCTTTTTGCCAAACGGTTTGTAACACCGTTACTTTTTATTTTTCTTCATTCTTCTTGTTCTTTTCTCTCTCCAGAATCACCTCTCTCTTTCTCTCCTCATCTAAGGCCATAACCTCTGACCAAACCGAGCAACCCAGCCACTCGACCCGACCTACCACCACTTCAAATTAACCATCCTCTGCTCAAATCCGGCGACGATCAGCCATCCTTCGCTTAGCTCCGGCGACGATTTTTCTCAGATCTGTTTAGATCCGATGAGTTTGGTTCAGATCCGAAGTATTTTCAAAAACCCACTTAGATCCGGCGATGTTTAAGCTTAGACCGGTAACGTTTCACTCTCCTCCACTCAGATCCGGCGACTTCTGGCGACGTTTCAATCTCCTCTGCTCAAATTCGGCGCCGTGGTGGTGGGTTTGCAATTTCTCTTCTCTCTTCCTCTTTGCGGTGGCGCTGTGGTGGTGGGTTTTGTAGTGGGTCGGTTTTGGTTAGGATTGGTGATGGAGAATTTGGTTTTTTGTGGGTGTGTTGGATTTTTGTGGGTTTTGGTTAGTGTTTTTGGTTCTGGGTTTGTTTTGGGGTGGTTGGTGTTGCTTATGGATTTGTGGGTTTTGTTGGTGGTCGGTGGTTCTGGGTTTGTGGGTTTTGTTGATGCCGTTGCTTTGCTGGTGGTTGATGGTTTTGTGGGTTTTGTTGGTGGTTGGTGGTCACTGGCTTTTTGTGGGTTTGCTGGGTCGGGTCGTTGGCTTTGTGGATTCTATTCTTCAATTTTTTTCTTCTTCTCTGAATTACAGAAAGGGAAGAGAGAAGACTCAGGAGAGGGGTTAGAGAGAGGACAGAGGGAATGTAACGGTGTTACAAACCGTTTGGCAAAAAGGACTAAAATGGTCACTTTTTAAATGTTGTGGACTTTATTGGTATTAGTCCAAACCTCAGGGTAGGTTTGTGGAATTTACCCTTAGAGTATTTATCTACAAGATAATTATTACTAAAAAGACCTGAATTATCAAGAAAAAAAATTTTAAATTTTTAGAATATAGATTAAAAACGCATTTAAGAGAAAGTCTTAGCTCAAAAAATCTCAAAAAAGGAGTCCAAAACAGACCAAAACTTAAACGAGGGACCAGCACCCAAAAGTGCCACTTGGCACTTTTGGAGTGCTGATTGGCACAAACTTGGGCCTCGGCCCGAGGGCACTTGGATTAGGTTAAAACACATCCTTTTTTATTTTTTAGAAATAAGGACACGTTCTAGTTGTATTTTGATCATCTGGCTAAATTTTCGAACACCCTAGCCTATATAAATAGAGGCTGCATCTCAGAATTCAGCACACTTTTCACACTCTCTGATTTCCTCTCTTTTTAACTCTTCTTTTCTATTATTTTCTCTCTTACGTTAAAGACGTTCTATAGGCTCTAGCCTTAAGAATTTCTTTTTTGTAAGCAAGATATTTTAGGTTTCAAAGATAATTGAATAAATTTCTTTGAACCTTAAAATAATCTCTCAATAAGAAGAGTACGTCCATGCAAGAGGTAGTCTTTCTTTACCTTTTCTTTTCTTTTCTTTTTTTACTTGATGGTGCATGAGTGGATGTATCCTTTTAGTTTTAATTTCTAATGTTCATACCATGTGTTGTTAATATTTTTTTGTTCTTAATACTTTTGTTGTCATGATTGACCTTTTCGAGTTTCAAAAATCTGCTCATTATTACATTTTTTTTCAAAACTAAAAATTGATATGTATCTTCCTTAGATGTAGATTTGATTTTTCTTGAAACATAAAAACAGATTTGTATCTTCCTTAGATGTAGATCTGATTTTTCTTTAAACATAAAAACAGATTTGTATCTTCCTTAGATGCAGATCTGAATTTTTTAACATAAAAACATATTTGCATCTTCCTTAGATTCAAATCTGAATATTTTAACATAAAAACTAATTTGTATCTTCCTTAGATGCAGATCTAAATTTTTTAACATAAAAACTAATTTATATCTTCCTTAGATACAAATCTGAATTTTTTAACATAAAAACTTATTTGTATTTTCCTTAGATGTAGATCTGAATTTTTTTTAACATAAAAACTTATTTGTATCTTCCTTTGATGTAGATCTAAATTTTTTTAACATAAACTTATTTGTATCTTCGTTAGATGCAGATCTGATTTTTTTTTTAACATAAAAACTTATTTGTATCTTCCTTTGATGCAGATCTGAATTTTTTCTTAACACAGCAGATTTTGAAATAAAAAAGGAATTCATAAGTAGTGATGTTTTGTTTGATGCAAGTAGTGTAGGTTTATTTCATGAGTGTAGTCCTCTTATAAAAAAAAAAAAAAATCTTTATTTTTTATTTTTTATTTTATTTCATATAAAAAACAAATCTGATTTTTTTAGCTCTCTACAAATCTAGATTTTTTTTTTTTTTTAATTTACAAAATGGATCTGATTTTTTTTACATATAAACCAAAAAACCAATTTTTTACTTTGTTCCCAAAGCAGATCTAATTTTTCTTTACAAAACTATTTTTTTTACATATACAAAAAGAAATTTGGTTTTTTTTAATGAATCAAATCAAATTTTTTAATCACCAAAGAACATATCTATTTTTTTTTTTTTTTTCTAAAAGAAGAGGACACATTCATAAATAGATTTATGTGACTAAGTTTTGGTTAAGTACGTCATATATGGAACATATCATTCATATCATGCATAAAGGGTATAGTGGTTAGGAGAGTCTAGAAGACCAGATTCTGTCTTGGCGGAATGAGTGTCTAACATCCTCCCATTTCGTAACCTAGACTCCAAATTTAATTTCTTTTGGATAGGTAGACCTAGGCTTTATCCTTACTTCTGGGTAGATTGTAACTAGGACAAGAGGCCATATATCTTTGGAAGTTTGTAACTAGGATCCAAAGCCTTGTAAGTTTTAATTTACCGAGACTGTATTTATTTCTATTTAGTCAATGACAATGAAATATTTTGATCATGTAATTTTGTATTTATTTTTTTCTTATTCTTTTGTATAAAAAAATAAGTGGCGATTCCACACCACTTACCCATAAAGAGAAGTGTCCTAAAAAAGCACCCAAATCTCTTTTTTGAGAGCGCTGAAAGTTTTACAGCCTCTCACAAACCTTAAATCACGAAACCCTATCCCCCCTTCATTTTTTGGTTGAGGGAGACTATCCCAACTCTTCCAGTGAATTTTTCTTTCGTTTCCAACTTGATCCCACCAAAATCTAGCACACAATGCATTAAGTTTGTCACACAACTCCACCGGCAACAAAAACACTCCCATAGTATAAGTGTGAATGGTTTGAGCAACAACCTTTATAAGCACTTTCTTTCCTGCCCTAGATAACATTATGCCTTTCCATCCCTGCAATTTTTTCGAAACTTGATCTTTCAAAAAATAAAAAGTTTGGTATTTAGCCCTTCCAACAAGGGTTGGTAACCCCAAGTATGTTTTAAAGCGCTCTACTTCCTTCACCCCTAATGTTGACACAATATCTACTCTTTGGCTAGCTTGAGTGTTGCTTCTAAAGTACATTGAAGATTTTTCCATGTAAATACACAGCCTCGATGCATTGGCATATGTTTGCAGGACCTCATTAATCACTTCCACCTCCCTATGGGTAGCTCGGCAAAATAAAATAGAATCATCAACAAACATCATGTTTGAGATTGTGGACACCCTTCTGGATATAGATACACCCTTAATGTGTCCCTCCAGTCCTGCCTTTGCCAATAATGAGGTGAAACCTTCTGCACACAATAGGAATAATTATGGTGAAAGAGGATCCCCATGGCGAATTCCTCTAGATGGTTTGATGTTGCCATAGGGCTTCCCATTGATAAGGATTGAGAAAGAAGGGGTGGTTACACACCTCATCACCAAGTTAATCCATATTTCTAGAAAGCCCAACTTGGTCATTATGCCCGGCAGGAATGGCCATTCTACCTTGTCATATGCCTTACTAATGTCCAACTTCAATGCAAGTGGTCCTTTTTTTCCTTTCTTCCTAGAATGCATAGTGTGTAAAATCTCATAAGCCACCCAAACATTATTAGTAATGAGACGTCTAGGGACAAAAGCACTCTGAGTAGAGGAGATAATATTTAGGAAAATCTATTTCAACTTGTTAGCCAGAACTTTGGATATAATTTTATAAATAAAATTGCGCAAACTTATAGGCCAGAAATTAGACATTTTCTCAGGTGACTTTACTCTAAGGATGAGCACAATATTTGTATGGTAAATTTCAGGAATCATAACACCTGAATTCAGATCATCCAACACAGCAGCAATAACACTATCACCCACTACATTCCAAAAGTTTTAGTAAAAAAGTGCATTTATACCATCAGGTCTAGGTGCCTTTGTTGGTCCCATTTGGAACAACGCTCCCTTAATCTCATCAACACTAAATTCACTGGATAATATCTGTTGCATATCTGGGGTCACCCTGTGTGGCACTGTGTTAAGACATTCATCAATCTGAGAACATGTACCTACATTAAACAGACCATCAAAATAGTTAGTTGCCACCTTAGCTATATCTTCCTTCTCTTCCATCCAAATGCCATCATTATTTTTAATTCCCTGAATATGATTTCTCCTTCTACACTGTGATGCTTTATAGTGAAATAATTATGTATTTTTTATCTCCATAATTCAGCCAAGAAACTCTGGATCGTTGAACCCAATAAATCTCCTGTTACATCAATAAATCATTCAATGTCTTGCTCACCCCTAAGAATTCCGCTTTCGATTTCTCAAATATCTCCTCCATATTCAACTTCTCCAATTTCTTTTGAAGCTTCTTGACCTCTTCAGTATTTGGACTTGTCTTAGAACTTCCCTCGGTCCTCAACTCCTCTCCACAAACTTGTATTTTTTGATGTAGGAGCTCCAACCTATTGCCAACCAAATCTATACCATCCCATGCCTATTTAACTACATCCTCGCAGTCCTCCCATAATAGCCAAGCTTCTTCAAACTTGAAGCCTTTTCAAATCCGCACTCTACCCTTTCCTTAATTGTTTGTTTAAAGAATAATAGGCTGATGATCTGAAGCATTGGGAGGTAGATGGGTTACTAAGCTAAGTTAAAATTTATTTCTCAATTCCTTTGAAGTTTTGTATTCACGTCTCCAATTCTTTTATTATTCCATGTATACTGGTAGCCCTTGAACCCTAAATCCTCGAGCTAGCATGCCTCCAAAGCACCTCTGAATGCTTCAATATGGTTCATTTGGGAGGGTCATTTGCTTAGTTTCTCCGAAGATTGAAGTATGGTGTTAAAATCTCCAATACACATCCAAGGTTCTCCCACAACAGACTTGAGGTGTCCCAATAGTTCCCAAGACTTGTATCTTTGATTCGCTTCTCGCCACCCATAGAAACATGTCAACCACCATTCAAACCCATCGTCCTCTTTTACTTTCACCAGTATATAGTTGTCTGTGTAATTTATAAACTCTAACATCTCGTTATTCTTCCATATTAAGGCCAAGCCTCCCCCTGAATCAAGCTTCTTGACGATAATTCTATTCGAGAAAGGTAGCTCGCTATATAATTTGTCAAATCCTTCCCTATTCAACCATGTCTACATTAGAAAACACACATTGGGAGCTTATTCCCTCACAAGTTTGTGAAAGCTACGACCTGTCCAAGAGTTCTCAAACCCTTGACAGCTCCAGCTTATGAGCCTCATTGCTCCTAGCAAGGGTGAAGGTCCAACCCCTACCCCTACCGATATATCATCAGAAATTCGAGTGACTTTCTCACGCTTCGTTGCTCTCTATACATCCTCCTCCGTATCCACTATGGAATTTTCAATGTTGTGTACTGCCTCTCTTTCCTAGCATTGGACCTTCAGCTACCCTTAAAATATCTCCCAACCCATAATCCATCCTTATGATTCTGGTCCAAATAGCCTTGGGCTTAGGTAGTTTCGGCCCACTCTGTCCATCATCGTGTGAATCTAGTAAGGTTGTACAGTTTGAATTTGAGTTATCAGCAACTTCATCCACGATTTTAGAGATAGAATTTACATCATTAACATCTTGAACACCTTTATCCTCAATTCTGTTGGATTCTTGTGTCTATCCCATGTTTTTCGGCTTGATCATCTCGATGAGAGATATCCTCTCCTTGATTCTCAGCCATCCCTAAATGGTGGTTTGGATTTGCAAAGCCATCTCGTCGTGGTGATCTTTGGCAACCACTGGGTGCTCTCAGCCAATCTCTATATTGATAATCAACAACCCCACCATTTTTTTTTAGCTACGAAGTGACTTGCACAATGATTTAAGTCATGCCCCAGTTGTCCACAAAAATGGCAGAATATAGGAAATTTCTCATATTTAAAGTTCACCCATGTACGTTCGCCATCTAAATCTACAATAAATCCTCCACGTCTCAGAGGTTTTGATATGGGCAAAGCAACTTGAACCCTCATGAAGTAATTCGGAGTATCTTGTCTTCTACACCTCTTAACATCTTCTACAGCCCCCAACCAATTTTCAACTTCAGTTGAGATTTGAGGAGTGACCATATCGAATGGAGCCCCCCAAATCTAGATCCATAAGGAAGCGCAATCTAGATTCACATTGCTCGCAGTCATCCCTTTATGCCATCTCTTGAGCATGAGCAATTGATTATCAAAACTCCAAGGTCCACCTTTCAGCACTCAGTTCAAATCAAAGTTAGTTTGAAATTTGACTCATGGCTGCCCGCTTAAAAGCTTTGCAAGTCAAGAATTTACCAATTAGACTCAAATTGCAACTTTCAATATCATGTAGATGACCCTCATCCGATATTGCAAATTTGCAATGACTTCTTCCTCTTCTACTATTAACTTCATGTCCCCTAAGCCATCAATCACTTCTTCCACCATTACGAGAGTGTTGAAATGAAAAGGAAAAAATTCAGGCCCTTAGAGAAAGCCCTAAAGGAGGGAGGGACTCATTAAGAAAATGAGAGAGAGAACTCCTACCAAGAGGAGAGCTACACAATCCTAGTACACCAATGATGATTAGGTTGATTGTAAACGGAGAATTTTTTAGTAAGGACTTCAGCGAATTAATTTACTAATTTCAAAATTTAGCAACTAACTAAATCTATGCATTTTCAATCTAATTTGGATTTCGGAACCAAATTAAACAACGTATACAGTAAGACTATCCTAACAATTTGATCTAATAATGCTGAATATACCCATATGATGTCACCTAAAAAAATCACCTATTAATGCTTCAAACATTTTAGGAATTACAAGTTTTAAATTAACTTTGACCCAAGGTAGAGTTTATGTCTTGTTTTTGGGCGAGTGAACTATAATAGGCCTTTATCAGACTTGATTAGGGTAGGGGTGATCCAAACACTCCCTAGCCATGTGTCTTAGCCAATGAGAATTGTCAAGAATTCAAACTTCCCTAGCTAGATTTGTGAATTTAATATAATAAAAATAATTCTACAATTTATTTTCATGAACCAACTGAGGCTCCCACTCAACGTTCAAGTAGAATACAAATATGCAGTTACTTCTATGAAATTCTAATGTCAAGACCATATTAAGGGCTAATTTTCTTACTAATTCATCCAAAAGTTAATATATTAACGTCTTGTTTATGTCTTGTTTTTGGTCTAGTGAACTATAATAGGCCTTTATTGGAATTGATTAGGGTAGGGGTGATCCAAACAGTCCCTAACCATGTGTCTTAGCCAATGAGATTTGTCAAGAATTCTAACTTCCCTAGATTTGTGAATTTAATATAATAAAAATAATTCTACAATTTATTTCCATGAACCAGCTGAGGCTCCTGCTCAACGTTCAAGTAGAATACGAATATGCAATTACTTCTATGAAATGCTATTGTCAAGACCATATTGAGGGCTAATTTGCTTACTAATTCATCCAAAAGTTAATATATTAACGTCTTATCAATAACCTAGTTCCCAAACAAAAAATATATTAAAATATGAAGAACAATCATTTGACTTAGATCATTTCTTTTTCTTGATGAAAAACTTAGACTTGATTTCATTAAATAGGACAAGAGTCCATAGCTATTACATCACACAGAATCTGATTAGCAATTATGGGGGAATATCCTCAACCTAAATTACACAATTTGAAATTGAAATGGCATCTCTGGCCATAGAGTGAGTAGCTATGTTGCTACTTCGTCTTGAATGATAGATCCTCCAAGCATCAAGCTTCTTCAAACACCAGCTAGTACCTTCAATAATCGTCTGGATAGAGGTAGCAGGGGGGTTATGCCTTTTAGAGCTTGAACAACATCCAAAGAGTCGCCTTCCACGATGATGTTTTATGATCCTTGGTCCCAGGCCAGCATAATTCGTTTTTCCATTGCTTTTGCTTTGGCCTCGACTGCTACCAAGGGGAAGTGGATTTTCTTGCTCATTGCTCCCATCAATTCTCCTTGGTCATTCCTGATAACTACTCCCACACCAATCTTTCCTTGATCTCTAAACACAACACCGTCCATGTTAACTTTATACCAACCAGGCGGTGAAGGTGACCACCTCTTAGGGGGGCAGTGTGGCCTTTGGGAAATTGATAGGTATGGTTGCATGAAATTCTTCAGCATACTTCTGCACTTCCGTAGCTATGACTTTACCCTGTTTGCATTGCCCACCATGTCTTACCGCATTCCTATTATTCCACAGGCTCCACGCATTAGTGGCTATCATCTCCCAATCTTTATCCCCTTCATCTTCCCGAAGCAACAAAACCACATCAATGAACTCTTCTATGGGTGCATTTAGGTTGGTGACCTTGATGTTTAATACATCCCACGCCTCCCTAGTGGTCTCACAGCTCCACAGAATGTGCCCTGATGTCTCTCTTTCCTTACACAAGTTGCATTTGTCATCTATGTTGAGGGTCATTCGTGAGAATCCAAGTAGAAAGAAGAAAAGCCCAACAACAAGGGCAGTAAAAATTGGCAAGCAAATGGCAAAACCATTAGACCCATGCAGCAGGAATAATGGATCACAGGCCCATGAAATAAACAAATGGGCCTTGAAGAGGCAAGTTGGCTTAAAGAAGCCCGGAAAGAGAGAAATAGCATACTCATGGGCAGTAGATGATGTTGAAAAGTGAGAAAGGGCCACCGCAGTCCCAAAGTAACGCAAACAAAGAAAGTAAGGGGTTTATGACAGGCTCATGAACCCCAAGGATGAGAATAAGGTAATTAGGTCAGGGAAGCCCAATGAAGTTAATAAAAACCCATGAGAATGCAAAATTAGTAAAAGGGCCAAAGAATCCCAAAGAAAGCAAGTGGGCCAAGGATGCCCAAGAGAAAGACAAAAGGGACACAAGAGCCCATAAGTAGGAGAACCAATGGCCATACCAAGCCACTGGGGGAAAGAGTAAACAGCTAGCCTAAATAGGCTTAGCGGGATTGAGTCATTACAGTAGGAATAACAGAACAATATGGCAGGAAATGAGGGAAATCAAGAAGTGGGCCAAAGAAATATAAGGCCCATCATCAAATAAGGTCCAGCTCCCTTAGGAGCTGGAAATCGAAAAGTAGCCCACATAAAAGGTCAAAGAAAACAGACGGCAGGCTATGCAGGTAAGCCTCCAGACCACGGCAGACGAATAAGTAATAAGCAGATTTTGGACATATATGGAAGGAAGGCACGCACAAAACCCAAACACTACTAGCCTGTACCCAGCCAATATAGGGTATGATGAGATTGGGGGTCAGAGATTCAGAGGGCATGGTTTGGTGGTGAGGAGAGAGGAAAAATCTATTTTTGAGGTTTTGGCTCAGGCTCTTTCGGGGAAGTATCCTGCTGGGATGACTTACTACCCAAAAGAAGCAATCTAAGTTGGAACTACTAGGTACATGCCATGAGGGATAGGAAGAGAGAAAGAACCCAAACCGTAGCAGGAAAGGGTGCCATGGTAGACAAACAAAACAAAAAAAATACCCTTCTTTGTCTGGTAATGAGGGGGTGGCACACAAATGGATCAGTGGTGGTCAGCCAGTACACCCAAACTAGACAAAGGAGGTTAAGGGTTAAAATAGTAAAATCCAGTTACAGCAAGCACTATAAAAAGAAGATCTTGCTGTGAACAGAAAAATAGAGCAACAACGAGAACCATAACTAAGAAATAGGAATTTGAAAAAGAGACACCAAGGAATAGAAAAGAAACGAGTGGGAGGGAAAGAAAGAAAACAACCAGAAAGAAAATAAAGTGAGAATTAGAACGGCAGGCATGCATCAGTAGATTGATTCCCTCTCTCCCTCGTGAAATCCTACTCTCTGTTAAAACCAAAAAGGGCCTCTGTGCATAAACCATTCAGGTTCGTTTCTCTTAGGGCAGTATCTCCACGACAGGACTTTTCCTGAGAGATTAATCGCATTAGGGAGGAACGTTCTTTCCTCTCTAGTTTTGCTCCTGTGGACCAGATTTTAGTTGATTTCTTCATCTTCCAATTAACCCATACATATTACTATTTATCCCCTTTTTGTTCTCTTCTTTTTCCTTCTGTAAAAGTGATTATTATTACTGTAATTGTGTTTGAGGATTGTTTGGACATTTCCTACTGAGTAGCCAGATATTTTATTTATTTTATTATCATTATATCTGTCTGCCACAACTTTTCTGAAACAGCTTTGCCTACCGCAAGCACGTTCCTGGCAAACCGGGTTTAGTTTGCGCACAAGCCGGACCAACTTGAGTTATAGCTAAACCGATGCCAACTCCCTTATCCAGGAAACTTGGGCCTAGTGCAGCAAGAAGCAGCCCAACACCACTAGCACAGCCCACCACTTTACATTATGTAATCACCTTTTGACGTTGCAAGCAATGCTTTGTGGGCAAGATGTTCCTACAAGCTCTCCACATAAAGTACTTAATTTTGCTAGGGCACTTTAAATCCCAAATAGCTTTCCAAAGAGCTCGCATTTTGGTATTGTTTGAGCATCCTAGATTACTGTCCATCTTCTTAGCTTCCTTGAGCAACTTAGATGCGACTTTGTATGTGCTGTTGATTGTAAAAATTCCATTTGGGGTTTAGGCCCACACTTGAGAGTCTCTTAGAGCCATGGGCTTATGGGGATACTTGGAATCACATCTGCTTCATGTGGTAGAAAGGTGTTTCGAACTAGGTTCGTGTTCCATGCTCTACTCTCTTCATCCAGCAAACTTGATACCATTTCTCCTCCTCCATTGATTGGGACTTTTGGGCTCATTACTTTATATGTTTCCGCAATTGGGATCCATCTGTCATTTCAAATATGCACATTCCTCCCATCACCCACTTGTATCTTTCCTTAATTGCTTCCCTAGCTACCAGGATGCTTCTCCATATGTGGGATGGCCTTTTCCCCAATTAAGCTTCCATAAAAGATGTCTTTGAGAAATACTTTGCTTTGAACACTTTGTGGACTAATGAGCCTGGGTTTTTCTAGATTCATTATCCATGTTTTGCCAATAGAGACATATTAAAAGCCTTTAAATCCCTGAACCCCATTCCACCTTCGATCTCAAGGGAGAAAAGCTTTTTCCATCAGACCCAAGAAGTTTTCTTTCATTTGCTTTTTGCCCCCATCAAAAACTTCCCATCATAGAGTTTAAATCCAAGCACATAGAGTCCAGGAGCTTGAAGTAGCTCATTGTGTACGTGGGGGTAGCTTAAGGTACCACCTTTATTAATATTTCTCTGCTTGCGTTGGTCAAAAGCTTGCCTTTTTAGCCAACAATTTTTCAGCCCACCTAGTCCTTGATGTGGTTGAAAGCTTTCCTTTTACTCCAGCCCACCAAAGGTGATACACCTAGATACTTATCATGTTGTTGAACAATCTAAGCCCCAAAAGTTTCCTTGTCAAACTCTTTTATATCCCATCTCATATTCTTGCTGAAGAAGAGGGAAGTTTTCTCCTTATTCAACTTCTGCCCTAATTCCTTCTCATATTCTGCTAACACCTTAGCAACTTGTTCGCAATCCCCAAACGAGGCTTGGCAAAAAATAATGTTGTCATCTATGAAGAAGAGGTGGGATATTCTAGATGCCTCTCTTCTAACCAATATGTCCCTGATACTATCATCCCTTTCTTTCCTCCTCAACATTGCCCATAACCCCTCTTTACACAAGAGGAACAAGTATGGGGAGATTGGGTCTCCTTGGCAAAGGCCTCTAGAAGGAGTAATAGCACTCCTTGGTTCCCCATTAATCAACACCAAGTAGGTCACAGTAATAACACGCATCATCACCAGAGATATCCATCTCTCTTGGAAGCTCATTTTTTGCATCATTGCCTCTAAGTAGGGCCATTCAACTCGATCATACGCCTTGCTCATGTTGAGTTTAATGGCCATTAGCCTTTCCTTCCCCTTTCTCCTTTGATCTATGGAATGCATCGTTTCAAATGCAACAAGCCTTCCAAGAACAAATGCGCTTTGCAATTCGTTGATCACTTCTAGCAGAATATTCTTAAGTCTGTTGGCTGGCACCTTGGATTTGATCTTGTATATCATATTATATAAGCTGGTTAAGTGGTACTCGGTAATTTTTTGGGGGTTTTTTGTTTTGGGGATCAAACAAATGTAAGTATCATTAGCCCGGCTAGGCATGATGCTTGAGTTGAGAGCCTGCAACACACAACTAAACATATATGGCCCGACAATATCCCAGTATTTTTGGTAAAATATAGGAGACATACCATTCGGACCCGGGGATTTTGTAGGGTGCATCTATTTGAGAGCCCTTTAGACCTCTTCAGGCATGAACTCTTTCAGCAACTCATTGTTCATCTCCTAAGAAATTCTTTTTTCAATAGACCTTAAACTTGCATCAAAGCTAGTTGGAAAATTTGAGCTAAAGATGGACATGAAATAGTCCAAAATTATTGCTTCAATTTCCCCATCCTTTTCATGCCACACTCCCATCGAATCCATAAGGCCTTCAATACTGTTTTTCTCCATCTCTGGCTAGCTGGTGCTTGGAAAAACTTCGTGTTTCTATCCCCATTCTTCAGCCATTCCACCCTCGACCTTTGCTTCCACGTCATCTCTTCTCTGATAAGCACTTCATCAATCTCTTTCCTCAAGGCACTTATATTTCCCCCAATTCATTAAAAGAATTGAGAGCTTCCAGTTGTTGAAGTTGGTTTTGCTTCTAGTTCAAATGCATCTTTACATTGCCAAATATGGTCTAATTTCATCGCATCAGCTATTGTTGGCACCTCATCAATCTGTCTTGGATAAGGAGGTCCAATTCTTCTTTGTAAGGATCCTAGGTCATTTCGATTACTTCTTCGCACTCTACCTCTCTTGTCCACATCGCTTCGAAGAAGAACCATTTATTTCTTTTCCTTTGGGGTCTGCTCCTCTTCAAGGCAAGTGCCAGTAATGGTCTAATGCTGCCATAACTATGTGGTGGACTATCGCTTCCAAAAACCTTTCCCTTCAGCTTTCGTTGGCCACCATCCTATCAAGCCTAACAAAAGTACACCGGTCCCCAAATCATCCATTTCACCATGTATATCTTTGCCCTACAAAACCCAAATCAATAAGTTCACATCCACTCAGTGTCTCCCTAAACACCTTCATCTACTTGGCATCCCTATCTCTCCAACCTAATTTTTCATCAAGGTGGACAATCTCATTAAAGTCCTTAAAAACCACCCATAGCATCTTGGCTTGGGTGTGAAGAGCTTTCAATAAATCCCACGAATTGTGCCGCATGCTTGCATTGGGGTGCCCATACAACCCTGTATCTCTCTAGGGGCTCCCACCATCTTCCTTAAGCACCTCCACATCTATGTGAGAGTTGGAGCAACTCTTAAATATTACCAATGTGCCTTCCTTCCACAACATGGCTAAACCGCCACTCCTATCGTCACTTGGAACTACAATCCTTTACGTGAGCTCCAATTTTTGTTGGAGCCCCTTCATTCAACTAGTTTGTGCCTTGGTTTTGGCTAGGAAAACCAAGGTGTGGTTTCTTGTTTTCACCTCCTTTGTGAGTAATCAAATTGCCGAAGACGACCCCAATTCCCAGCAATTCCACACTTACACACTCATTGGGCTCGATGGTGCTGCATAAGTTAAAGAAGAGTTTGCTACTTTGGCCTGATTCTTTTGTTGGGCTTGTTTGCTTGTTCTGCCTTGCTAGTCTCTTCCAATGCTTTGGGCCTAGCTCCTCCAAAACCTAGCCCTTGTTCTGGATGTAACTCATTCCAAGGCTTAAACTTGGCTTGTTTATAAACAAACAAAAATAAATGGCCTTTTTATTGAGTTAACCCAAACTGTTTAGTTCATTTACAACCCTATATTCAACTAAAATTCTTTAGTAAGAAAAATATTTTCTTGATTAGTAAAATATTGAGGGCAAATTGACAAATAAGAGACTAAGTATCTTTATTAAGATCACTCATTTATATATATTCGAAATTAATTTGTCTCTTATATGTGTATGTGTGTGTGTGTTTTTTTTTTTTTAACTTTTATAATCAATATATTCAATATTATATTTTTTTTATTATTTTAATTTAATGAAAGATTATAGTAGATCCGAAACAATTTTTTTTCATCATTTTTTTTTTTTTTTTTATGAATTGTGTTTAATGATTGGTAAGAATTGAAAAGGCAGCAATCTACCAACTTATTCATAGAGTGATTGTACTTGTATTCACTTTTCTTGTTTATACAATTACAAGACAAGTCTTTATAAATATTGTCAAAATTAGGCTTTGTAGTAAAACGAAAGTCTAAATGACTACTTGACTTTGATATTTTCCCTTAAAAAAATAAAAAAATAAAATAAAAAAACTTTGATATTGAAAAGAAATTTATTGTAAATTTGGTACAAAATTAATCATAGAATATTTTCTGAATTTACAAGAAAGTTGAATTCCATTTTAAATGATTGGTTTAAAATTTATTAAGAAACAAATATTTTGTCTTTTTCTTTTGTTTATATTTTGTATTTGGTCTAAATGTCTATATATTTTTATTCCTGAATTCTTTTTTTTTTTTTTTTTTTTAGTTCATGCATCACCTCCCCAAAACCAAAATCCTGGTTTTGTACCAAGTTTCAATGACTCTACCATCAGAGTTTAGAATGGATTTGGATAGTGTCTATAGGTGTGGTGTATATACTTAGGCCCTTCTAAAATAGAAAGTTTAAGTATGATGGCCCAATAAAATTAATTTCTTAGAGAGTGAGTTTCTAAGGTCAACCTTGATATGCTTATATGGTTTTAGAAGACAATGAGTGGAAAAATATAACAAAAGGTACCAGAGAGTAGCAAATTCTTAGATTAACACTTCCTTGGATTAGGCCGAGGAACATCAATCCAAATAATATTCAAATTTCAACTAGAAGATAGTGCTACACAAGAAGTGTTTCTTTATAGTTTTTTGTCCCTCATTTTGGAGAGGTTTCCTTTCTTTATATAGTCACTTGAATTGCATCATAGCCTTTCACTTATATAGTCATTTGACCTTCCTTTGGATGCTTGTCCCATCAGTGTTTTGTTGGAGATGGAAAAATGTGTTGCAAGTTGTTAGGACACTATTTAGGAGTCATTTCTCCATTAATGCGGCCAGCTGAGTTGGTGCATTGGATTGAATGCGGAAGTGATGACTACTTTATTTGTATATTTTCTTTCTTCTTTGCTTGCACGTCTATTGTCTTCTTCAGTATTTTTTTTTTTCTGGTGGAGATAGTCTGCTCGAAGTAATTTGAGGAACACTTGCTCTTCGAGCTCCTCAAGGAGTCAACCTCCTCGTCTCTCCTTCTCAGATTCTTATCCATGTGTTAAGTCAGGATTGATGTGTGGGTGGGCCCCTCCACCCCATCAAACTAGGCCCACAAGTTCTATTCCATCCTCGGACCTTACCCTCCCACAGTGTCAATGCAATCAAGCCAACTGCAAGCTTTTTTCAGCTCAAGGCTATGAGGTTGAAAGAGTTCCGTATCCTTCGTCATGTCCAATGCCTTTGCCAACATCCTTCTGCCTAACTTTGGACAGTTAGGTGTCAAAGCTCCTCCAAGAGACTATACGGCAATAATTGGAGATGGAACTTCAACTAGATCATAATTAATTGTTACTTTCCATGATAAGAGTAAATTTTGTCAAAGGAAGAAGATGGTGATACTTAAACCATAAAAGGAGTGGATGACCATATAATAATAATAATAATAATACATGATACATCTATAGATACATGTCTTTTTTTTTTCCAATATTCACAATAATGACATAGGAGGATTCAAACTTTTACCTCATAAAGAGGAAAGATGAGTATGTAACAGGCAAATAAGCATTTCCAAAGCCCAAACCATTGGGCCACATGCATTTTATTGATAAGGAATAACATATAAATACAATTTAGGTATAAAAACCAGTAAAAAATTAAATGACACATAACAGTTTTACCTCAGTTGAATCTCGATCCGACTTCAAAATCCTTGAACCTCTCCCTATTCCAGTTCTTTAAACAATCCAAATTTCAAAACCACGCTCAAGGATGCCACTATCATTTTATGTACAAACTTGAACGAAAATTAAACAAAGAAATATTATTTACAGTTGAAGGCTTGAAATCAAGAGGATTGTTCCAGTGTCCAAATGGGTGATCAGACCATCTCATGTTAACATTTTCAACCTCCAAACCTTCAATGTGTTCCATGATGATCCCAGCAATGCTGTGATTAACAAGTCCTTGGCATCCTGGTCTGTAATCTATCAATCCACCAGAATAATTTGTCCATCTTCTGTAAGTCAGGTTCACATTTATGAATCTCAAATTGCTTAGTAGCCCATGTTTAGAACCTGATAAGAACACACCATTTTCAGAATTTGCAGTGATGTTAATAAAAACTACATTTGAGATTGAACCCTCCTTTGCACTGGAGTCCCTTGGGCATGTTGTCACATATATAGGCTCCGCTCTTCCCCACCATAAAGGGTCATAGTATCTTGTGCTTATGTTTATGTTTGAGAAGGTAATGTCGCTTACATTTCCTGCACAGGGTGAATGCTTAAAACTTCAGAAAAAAAAAAAAAAAAAGTGAAATAGAGCTTAATTTGTCAATCATTCAAGAAAAATTCTCAATAATACAAGAAAAGCAATATGAGTGTTACCTCCATCACGTATCTGCAATCCCAGCCCTCTATGAGACTCTACAATTGTGATATTGTCAAATATTAGACCCTTGAAATCGAATGAACTTGCACTACCAAGTTTGATTGCTGAAGATTTTGTTCGAATCCAACAGTTTGTCACAGTCAAGTTATAAAGAGGGCCAGTGTATGTCTTTGGACAGATAGCATCATCTCCAGTATCGATGTGACACCTTGTAATGACTGTATTATTTGAATCCTCTATATCAATCCCATCATTGTTAGGTGTATTGAAGTTTCCATAAATCGAAACATCATGAATTGATGTGTTTTCACACCGTACTATATGCAAGCTGTTCATCAGATTCACGGCTATAATTAAGAGTGATACAATATAAAAACAAAGCAATTGACCAATGAATCATAGTTTATAAATCCAATAAAAAGTTGCAAGCACAAATACATAGAAGAGGAAGATGAATGACTCACGGACTAAAGAACCAAGGAAATTGCAATCAAACTTGACTATCAACAATAAATTATGAACACCAGCCTCACAAACAATGCTCAAAAACCTTATAAACACAAACAACTCATAATCATTCACAAACACAAAATAACTCAAATCCTGATCCACCCAAAGCACACTCAATTCAGTCACTGTAGGTATCTTTTGACCCCAAATTGTAATAGACATCTTTCAATCTCAAAAATATATTGATCATAGATCCATGGATCACATACTATAAATCTCCCTAGGGCCTTTTGTCTCTAAAAGCACCCTTCATTCTCAATGCCTTGGTATCCATCTAATGCACTCTTTTCAATCTTAATACAATGTACACCAACCCAATTTCAAGGGGAAAAAGAAAACAAAAAACTACGAGCAACTTATTGAAAACCTCTATTCCTAAAAGTGAATCTTCTCTTTCAAAAGCTGGCCTTGGTAGAAAGAAATGAACCACAACGGCAAAGTCACCCATGAGAAGGAGCAAGCATGGGCCTATGTTCTCACACTATGCATATATTTTAATGCATGCATCTTTTAGTCCAAGTAAAACCAAAAAGCATTTGAGCAAAAATAAAAATAAAACTACAAAGTTACTTCCCAAATAAGGAGGAATATCTTGGATTGGACTTTGGAGCCACCAAACTCTTAACAAAATATCTATATATAAGTCTTTAATTTTAATTTCTTGGCAGTTAAGTGATACCAAATTACTTCTTTAGCAAATAAAATACTTTCCTTTCATGATCAAAAAAATGAAAATGTAATGAGTAACTAAGTTAAAATAGGAATCTGAGGCAATTTCTCATAAATCCCCACCTTAAGTAATCTTCTTTCTTGCAGTGACATCTCCACATTAATCCAAGTGAAGCTCTCTTTGCACAAGACAATCATTGTTTTTGTTGGATATACACGTCTAAGTAAAGTCCCACATTGAATAATAATGAAAAGAATAAGTGGTTAATATAACATAGTTGAACTCATACTCATTAGGTTTAAGTCTTTTGGGTTAAGCGTGTCTCTATATGCTATATTAACTACTCAAGGAGCCTCCCTAAAGTGTTTATCTCCACAACAAAATGGTATCAGAGCTTAGGTGATGAGTATATGTTATATTAACCATACGCAATATCCTAGTAAACCACAAGCACTCTTACAATCCCTCACAAACACAAACTAAGGAAAATCTCAATACATATAAATCACACCCTAAAAGTTATCAGGCATCTTCCAGCATCCAAACATAATCACATTTTGCATATATTTCAACCCCAAAATTCCTATTATGATCGAGCCCACCAAAATCTTAATAGCAATGCCTAAATATATAACTTTAATTCCTATTTCTTAATGGAAAAGAGATACTGACTTATTTTTATGTAAAGAGAAACACGTTCTTTCTATTGCAAGAAAAGTCTAATAAACAATCAAATCAAATCATATCTATAAAGTTTTGAAAGTTCACATTTGTCCTTATTATCATTTCATATATGTGTGTGTGTAATAGAGACAGAGAGAGATAGAGAGAGTTACAAATAGTGCTAAACTATGTTAGTTTAAACTAATTTAAACTCACCATCTTTTTGTATAAAACAGTCCAAAATTTAACAAATTCTAATTAAATTAGGTTTCTAAACAAGTTCTAATTGAGTCAAGTATGTTCTTTTTTACAATATGTAAATATAAATCTTTTTCATTGAACTGTCCTGCATAGTTAGTGACTAGTTTAAAAAAATTTCCAATGCTCTAATAGCCAGTCTTTGTCCCACTACCTAACAATTAAGTATTAACATCTTACATCTTAACCCCTAAGGAAATAAAGGATAAAAACATAAGTATTAGATTGAAATATCAATCATCTCCTCTCTTTTCTTAATATAAATTATCAAACTTAGTAATAACATTTTTCCTTTATCTCATCGTATCTTCTCGATTAAATAATTAAATTTTCTAATCCATTACTAATTTTATATAGGTTGTTTACCGAGTCCCTCCCCCCCCCCCCCCAACCCAGCCCAAAAAAATTGGACGTCCTAGATTTAATCATATTTCTTTACAACTTCGAAATTGTGTTTCAGATGAAATTCAACCATGGGATTCTGATCATCTATTGTCTTCAAAAAAAAAAACAAAAACAAGAACAAAAACAAAAACAAAAAATAAAAAACAAAATTTACAATAAAATACAGTGAACAAGAAAAACCCAATTTGTAGCTAAATTGGAACTGATCATTGCAAGTCGTAACCTGTTTACTTAGGATTTTTATTTTGGATAAGTAAATAATATTTATTCAAAAAAGAATCAACAAGTACACAGGAAGTATACTAGCTGAAGGTTATACAAGAGATCTAAAATAAATTTGAAAAAGAAAACTTCCCTGCAGCTACCATCCACTCGGCAAGGTCAATTTGCTTTTAATTCTAAAGTTGTCCGCTCACATCTTTCAAAGCTTTTTGCATTTCTTTCCCTCCAAATGCACTGCATCAAACAGTGAGGAATGGCTCTCTATATATCACAGCTTCAATGACACCCAAAACTACCTTGCCAACAAGCATCACCCACTCCACCCCAAATAGTTTAAAAACCAAACCCCATAATTCTCTACCAAGTGGGCAATGTAACATTAAATAGTCTACAGTCTCCTCATCCCTCTTGCACATACAACACCAGCTCACCAAAATAATGTTACGCTTCCTCAGGTTTTCCAAGTTTTCCACAGTGAGGATATTCCCCAAAGTAGTAACCCAAAGGAAAAAATCCACCTTACTAAGGACAAGCGGTTTCCAAATACTCTTCCATGGGAAACTGTTACCACCTGTGCGAGCTAACACTCTATAAAAAGATCGAACCTCAAAGCCTCTCTGAATCGAAGGCAGGCTTCTAGCATAACTTATCTACTCAGCCCTCCCCACCTTAATGGAATACAGTAGATCTAAGAACATAGAGAGAGATTCCAATTCCCAATCTTGAATTGCACGATTAATCAACCCATTCTGGACATATGTTTGGTGTGGTGATTATACCCTTAAGGTTTCCTTTCCTTATTGTTACGTACTGCTCGAAATCAGGATGCTTTTGGGAGTGCATAATGAAGAAGATAGAAACATTCTTGTAAAGAGGATAGAAACATTCTTGTAATCTATTTTCTAAACCTGAAAAATTCCTAAAGTGTATATCCCATCTATTACTTAGATAAAAAGATTTTGTACATGAGTTGGTAGCCTAATGAGAGTCCATTTTATGATTAAGATATTAATTGCCACATCATTTAAAAATTTCAAACAACATGAAAATTTGTACTTGGTTAGATTTGTAATATTTAATTTAAACCATAAAATTGATCAATCTCAAATGAGAGGATCATTTTCAACTAACCATAGGCAATCCAACTATTTTGGACAAAGGAGATCATTGTGGTCTCACTACTAGTTTTCTTCACCAGTCGTGACAAGAATAATTAGAACTCAAATATCAGATGCCACTCAAACTTGGTTTATGGAATAATAGTTAGTAGAAATTTTTTATTTCCTAAAGTGATAGACTAGATGGCCCATCCCAACATTCCAATCCTTCTGGCTAGTTGCAACTTGATGGTGGAAATGTCTCACCAAACAAGTCTATGTAGGGAGAAATTTTCATACGCACCAATCTCATACAGCATCTCTCTCATTGACATGTGGGTCCCACGTGTATAAGATCGGCATATACCATCCCCTACGCAAGAACCCCCCCCAAAAAAAAAAAATCCATTTAAGTGGGACCCACACAAAGTTGTTTCATTCACTTTGTTGACAAGTTCATGTGATTTGAGTCTGTTTTACTTGGAGAGGATTATAATACTTTTTTGCAAGTGCTAACCTTGTGCATTGTTATGAAGGGTTCAATTTCAATAAGAAAATGACAATGAAGAAACAATTCATTTGTTTTGGAATGGTTTTTCTATATCTATAATTATCACAGTAATACACTCATAGAAATATCAAATTTTTTCTTTTTTCTTTTGGGTAAGTACAAATCTCTATGAGGGAGAAAAAAAAAATTATTATAGTTTCCCATTATACATTTTGTAACAAAAATTCTTTAAAAGGGAACTTATTCACAACTAACCAATAAACAAATATCAATCAATATTTATATTTTATTTTTGATATATATATACCATTAAAGTAACATGTATACAAGTTAATTAAGGAATTCTACATGAAGGCATACATTCATAACATGGAGGAAAACTATAGGTAAAGTGTTACCTTAAAATATGAGAGGTCATTTGTAATATTAACCCTAAACCATAAAATTTGTTCAAGTACAATCAACCCTATTATTTGAGATTATTTTGCAATATCCCCCGAATCAATATCTAAATTAACAATCTCATTAAATATAAATAAATAAATAAAATATATATCAAACATATTAGGCTGATTTTGGTGGACATTACAAATTAATAAAACAAAAATATCAATTTCTTAGGTTGAAATTCCATCTTCTCTATCCAAAAGAAAAAAAAAAAAAAAAAGGTATGTCAGTTTGGACTTAATGCATCTAACCACCCAACCAGCCCACTAATTTTGAGTGATGAGAGAAGCATAGTAAATTAATCTTACCTAATGAGTTGATTGTAAAACTTTAGAATAAATACAATTAACTCAAAAACTGCACAGAAAGAAAAACACACAAGGACAAAAATAGGTGGGCGGTGGAAGAAATATTGAAAAGACAGAGGATACAAATGCAACAAACATCAACTCTTCCACCATACGACACATATAAACTATCAATCCTAGAAGAATAGCTAACTTTGAACGACAACAAAATCATTAAAAAAAAAAGGGGGAAAAGCTAGAGTGTAATAAGAGTATAGCATAGTATATACGCACCACCAATAAGCAGGCTCTGTGAGTGTGATATTCCAAACCCTAACATTCTTACAGTCAATGAAACCAACAAGCCTGGGTCTACACTCATCTCCTAAACAAGCTCCAGTGGTGTTCCAACTCACCATCACGTTCTTCCTCTCATTAAACCTCTTCACGAAACCCAAACCATGTCCATCCACCATGCCTCCACCGGTGATCCCCACATCACTTGCGTTCTCCGCCACCACCACGTACCATTCCTGCAATTCTTTTGGGTAGTCCTCCATTTTTGTACAACCCAGCAAGGTTGCGTTTTCTTTGATGTCCAACACAACACCGGATTTGAGGAACAAAGTTCTGGTGAGGTAGGTTCCGGGAGGGAACGTGACGTGGCATTGGGTGTGGTGGAAGGTGGGGCAGGCTTTGATGGCAGATTGGATGGCAGCTGTGTCGTAGTGGAGGCCGTCACCGGTGGCTCCGAAGTCAGTGACTGATAGTGAGTAAGGGTATATGGAGAATGGGAGATGGATTGTGGATGCAGTGGCTGGGTGTGATTGGTGGATTGAGATTAAGAGCAGGATGAGGAGGAAGAGTTGAAGGAGTAATGGCCCTAATGGGGTTGCCATTTTTAGTTTCTTACTTGCACCCATGTTTGTAATTAAGCAAAATCATCTCTCCATAGCCAAAGGTAAAAAAAATGCATCCAATCCAAAACTGCAAAGTCATTGAAATGTATTAGAGGAGTGAACAGTGAGGAAAAAAAAAGAGCATGGGAACTTGTATCACAAAACTAACTTGAGTTGATTAGCACAACAACACTGAAACATGCACAAACAATTAACAAAAGTTTTGTCATAGCTTTTTATGCTATAACTTTCTCATTTTGCCTTTTTTTTTTTTTTTTTTTTTTTTTTGCTGAATCTTTCTCATTTTGCAATTAAGATTTAAGAGTGAACAAACATAGAGTTTTCTGAAACCGTGGTCTCTGAATATGTAAATTGCCAAATGTAAAGTAAAATGACCAAATTGTCAAGGCACAAACTTCAAAAAATAATTAAGTCCTCCAACCACTGTAGGTTAGTAGAACTCAGTGCATTAAAAATGCCACCAAGAACAACAATAAGAAAGAAAATGTCAACCTCAAGTCATTGTGCTTCATTAGAAACTACTGTAGACAGACAAGAACAAGATTAGATTCTACAGATCGTTCATGCATTTCATCAAGAATAATATAACCTTGTACTTCAATGCATCCATCCCGTTTTCTTGCAATTCATCTAACAAAGCTCCACCAGTTTTGACAACACTCTTCGATTTGTGAAATAATATTGGGAAAAAAGGCATGACCGTTACAAATACATTCAGAGTAAAAAAAACAATTACAATAAGGACAAGTCATTAAGGTGACCTGGAGAATAGACACAAAATTAGCAGTTTTTGAAACTAAGAAAGTTCATGACACATGCATAGAGTCACTTGTATCCAATCTTAAGGCTAATAACTTGTTAATGTTTGGATATAACAATATCTTTTCTTGACTGAGCTTGTCTAAGTCAAACAAAAGATTGTTCTAGACAATACCTATACATGTAGCAAAGAGGTTAAGATAATTTTCAAATTTCACACTCATATATTATAATAGAAGGCAATGTAGTGATATTGTGTAGCACAAGACAACATTATAATATATTTATCAGTACGCAAGTCTTTTGGGGAGACGTAACTACACAATGTACCCATATATCATATCATTAGATTGACATTTGATAATAATCATAATATCAAATAAATTAGATGGCCATAAAGTATTTAAAAGCCTAAACCAAGATGTGTGTGTGTGTGTGTGTGTGTGTGTGTGTGTGAATGAATAAATGTATTTGCAAAAAAAGTATTGAAGTAGCTGCCAGAAGAATTTTTCAATGAATTCACTGGTATTCATGCCAATGAGGTCTTATTTGGCATTAACAAATAATCAGAGTACCTGGGCTATCAATGACAAACTATATCTTTGAAAAAAATCAATAGCTTAAGTTGAGAAATGACTGATAGTGCAGTATTATTGCAGACAAATGGCCAATACACACACACACACACACATTGAAACCAACATATAGACCAACATATGGTTTAAAGATTCCTTTTGATCTATGATGACAATAATGCAACAAATCTCTCAATAAATAGTCATGATAAAATGGACTGGTGGCTATGATAGAGATGGTGGCTCATATTCTGAATGAGAAAATATTACAGGTCTTATAAAATTTTTCCTCATGAGATTTTTTCCAACCTCAAATTTTCTGCATACTGATATTGCTAAGTCCTCTTGGATAAATTAACAAGTTACTCTTTGCTTTAGAAAGTTGATAACCCATGCTTGATGCTCACATACGTACTCTTCTTGGTTAGGAAGATTTATACTTTCAAAGAAATGTTTTCATTTTTGCCAAAAATTGATAACCCTTACAGAGCTTTACCTCTTGAAGGTGAAAATTAAAAAATCCAGTCCCTTCTATTTTTAGCGGAGCATTGGATTGTCTGAGCTTGAATACACAGAATAACCCATCATAACTATATTAAACAAAGAGCATGATTAGAAAAATTCAGCCCATGATTAGAAACTTAGCAAGACAGACCACCCCAACTCTCCTCCCGGATGAAAGAAATTTAGAGAGCATGCCTGAGATATTTGAGGGATAAACAAGAACTCAATGACAATCTTAGAGGTATTTTTGAAGATTGTGTTCTTTGGGGAATTTTGTCAAACACAGGAGTGGAGTGCCCATAAGGTTTAGGTTTTGGTGTTCATGGAATTCGTGAGACTTATCCCAGAAATACCCAAATCCTTCTTGTTTAAAACTCATATTAAGTTGAACTATCCACCAAAATAAATCATCATACAGCCCACAAACCAACTATCATCAAAATCCAACACAACCTACCCAGACTACATGATCAAACAATCAGAGAAAAAATTGATTAATAATAGTTACCAGATAAGCTTTTGGAGAGAGAAAGAAAGCTTGTGAAGTCAATCTCTGGTTCGAATTGCTCCCGCAATGCAAGATACACTCTGCTATTTCGACTTTTGATTTGAGAAAGAGAGAGTAAGGAAATGAGAGAAAGGTGGAGAAATATTTTGATTTGAGAGAGAGGGACTACGGTAATGATATATAAAAATTTTAGCAATTTTATAGCAGAGCACTGCTGCACTAGTGATAAGAGCACCAGTGAAATTTCTCTATACTAATGAGTATATTTTTTATATTGTTTATATTTAAATATTTTGTATATGAAGATATTGAACATAATAAACTATAATTAAGTTGAACGATCCCATGCACTTATTCTCGGTTAATTTAGGAGATGTTATTTGATCAATTTATTATTTTATTTTGCGTTATATTTAGTAGAATTTCATGAACAATAACTGTGAAGTGATATTATATATGTAGTATTGAATAGTGATTTTCAAAATTATATACATAATAACAATGTAATAACAAACTTGGCGTAACTAATATCATAAAAATTGCAAAGAAAAACTATTTTAATAACTCCAAATGTCTGATCGAACTATATCTTAATAACCTAAATTAACATCAATAATATCACTACAATTCATCATTTATGTGCATAAGTACAGGTTACGTACTAGTAGTAAATAATATCTGAATAATACAAAATTTGGCATATGTGTTAAAAGCGTAAAGAACATACAATCCAATAGTTAAATTTTCAAAATATATAGCAATCTTTTTTTTTTTTTCCTTTTAAGTTGAGCTACAACTAAGTTTGTACTTTGTAGTCAAATTTTGTCCAATTTTTTTCCAAATTGAAATACCCTCATTTATTGTTGGAGGATCAAAATTGTAATTTAGTCAAATTTTAACGCTATGTACTATGTTGTAGTTTAGCCTTAAAAATGCCGCGTCGTTAATAAGCACTGGCTTAACGCTTTTATAAAACGACACACCGTCCTGTCTCACTGTCCCTTTAAAATGCGCTGATATCTTGAAGAAACGACCGTTGCTCAGATTTCAATTCTAAATAAAAAAAATCTCTCTCTATGATTATTCGACTATCGATGGTGATTCCTGCCCCTTCCAAATCTCCAAATCTCCACCGTTCATCCCATCGCCCCTTCCATCGTCCACCACGTCATCAAGAAATGCGGTGGGGTCCGCCACGGCATCGCTTTCCTCCAAACCCTATCATTCTTTAACTGGGCCATAGCCCACGATATTCCGGCCCAGTCCCCCGACCCTTACAACGAAATGATTGACCTCGCCGGAAAAGTTCGCTAGTTCGACTTTGCTTGGCAAGTCATCGATTCGATGAAAGCCACCGTGCATATCTTGTGTTTGTGTTGTGTTTAATCGAATGGAGGACTATGGAGGCAATTCTTGTGTTTGTGTTGCGGCTGATTTGGGGTTGTGTTGGTGTTTGTGTTTGGGGTTGCTGGGTGTCTGTGGTGGTGGTGTTGCCAGGTTGGTGGTGGCAAGTGCTTGAAAATATTGAAAAAAATAATAATAAATAAATAAATTGTTTAATGTAGTAAATATATTATTTTATTGTGTCGAAAGCTAAAATAAAATTACTGATATTGAGTATTTTGTAAAGTGAGAAGGTAAAATAGTTGAAGTAACTTTTTATAAAATCATATTACTAAATTTATAGCGCCACCAATGTAGATGCTCTAAGGTAGGTTAATAAATTAATAGTTCATTTAAAGAAATTTTTTATAAAATATTGAAAAAAATTGTGAAAAAATTTTATCACTTTTATGCTTTTACATTAAAAAAAAAAATTAAATAAAAGTTATATCACATACACTAATAAAACCCCAATAATAAAACCATGTTTTTGATTAATAAAAAAGAACAAGAAATATTCTTAATGTGATGTTAGGAGGGATAAAAAATAAGGCGGAAATGTACTTTTTATTTTTACATTTTAGGGTCATTTCTATTTTGGTCCATACATTTCTATTTTATCGCTTTTAGTCCCTAAAATGAAAAACATATTTTATTTTGGTCCTTACCGTCAGTCCACTAACGAAAATTGCTTATATGACAAACTGAGTGCACTATTGGCACATTAACTACTGACATGGCCATAACATTTTCACAACATTTTTATAACAAATTCTAAGTACAAATCTTAAGTGGCTGGTTGTTATTATTGGGGTAAAAAAGTAATCTTAATGTTAAGATCAAATTTGAACCAATAACAACTAACTACCTATAATTTTTTGTAAAAATATTATGGACATAACACCCCTCTTAAAAAAAAAAAAAAATTAATGGGCATTTAAAAAATGCCATGTTAGCTTCTAAATATTAAAAAAAAATTATTAATCAATTCTAACAATATAAAAAAGCAAAAAAAAAAATTAAAAACAATAAAATACATAAATTTAGATATAATTCATTTTGAACAAGAACACAATCACAAATTTAAACACCAACACAAGAACATAAGAGGTCAAACCTAAAACCAAACACAAAAAACACAAACTCAAATTTAAACATTAGCACAAGATCACAAACACAAAGAACACAATAACAAACATAAACTATTTACTCTCAAAATAAATGCCACGTCTGATCCAGAAAATCAACACAAAACCAGAAAATCATACAAACCCATCAAGAATACACAAGAGCACAAACCCAAAAAAATTATACAAAGCCAAAAATCAAACACAGAAAAATCGTAAAAGAATACTGTACAAAACAAAATCAATCCATATATATACACAAGCCAAATTATCCAAAAGAAAAAATAGATTTAAATCTGAAAATTAAATCAATACAATCATTAACAAAATACCCACAAAATTGAATAAACCCAGCTCAATCCCTCAACCAAACCAACATAAAGCCACCAATCAGACCCAACACAAACCCACCAATCCCTCACCAAAATTCCCAGCGTTTGGCATTGCCATTTTTTAGCAATTGCATTTTCGAAAATGTCAAATTTGGTGTTTTGGAAACGAAATATAGTCTAACCTTTTTGAAACCACAATTTTAAAAACTCATATTTTGCTTAATGACGAAAATACCTAAAAACTCATTTTAAAAACTCATATTTTAACCTTTTTGAAGGGTGTCAATACCTAAAATGTCCTCAAAATTTTGCTTAATGACGAAAATATTGCTTAATGACAACTTGTACTTGCTACTTCTCACTGTTCTCTATGCAAGTTGAAAAACAGCATCACAGCAAAGCTCCAATGGTAGCTAAGACGCACTAGGTAGAGGCTTCTAAACCTGGTGTACCCAAATCGCATGTAGCAATATATATTGGAAGTAGAAAGAAGACGCATTGGCAGCGCCTCAATTGCACCATCTACAAGTTCAATCACCACAATTAGAGAACGCCATTGCTACAAGCTCTTTCTTTCTCCCTCACCCGTTAGTTTTTCACTACGTTATTTGTGATTTGAGTTTCAACTTTTCAAATCTATTTTGTTTTTGTGGTTTAGAATAGATGGTTGGGCCCGATTTGTGGGAAGTTATATTATTATTGAGATTGGTGAACAGCTGATTCTCAAAAAAAAAAAAAAAAAAGAAAAGAAAAAAAGATTGGTGAACAGCTATAGTGGTGGGGTGACTATAATTTGACTAAAATTATTTTATGAGTGTACTTTGGTGTTAGAGTTGTGTCCTAGTTTGGTAATTTACGCTCAAAAAATAATTTTAGACAAATATAGAACAAATGCTTAGTTGACCAAAAAAAAAAATAAAAAATTCTTCTCAGTGTTCTCATAAATTTTGCCAAACTCTTATACATGGTTTTAAAATTTGTGTTTTCAAAATGCTCATTTTTAAAAATGCACTTTTTAAAACAATTTATCCAAACAAATCCTTATTCAAATATAATTCGAATGCGTAAAGGTAAATATTATCAATCTGCAACAAAAACCTCCCTAGAGTACACTTCATCATAAGATCCAAACCATCATAAATGACAAATATGCTTCATCATAATGTTAAGATCAAAACCATGAGGTTGTACATTTGGCCCTTAATTAAAAGTAAAACGAAACTCACTACAATTCTTAAGTTATGTTTGATAACAGTTTTTGTTTTCTATCTTTAAAACCTTATTTTTGGAAATAGAAAGGAAAAAAAATTCTTGTATTTTTGAAATCAAAAACATATTTGGTTAGTTGAAAAAAAATATATATATATATATTTCTGAAGAAAAAAAAATTGTTTGGTAATTTTAATGATGCTGAAACAAGATTCTATACTTTTTATAAAAGGCAAATGGAAATTATTATCCAAATATGAAAATGTAGCACGTAGGGTGATTGCAAATTTACAAAGAAGCTATATGTTACATAATTTATATTCTATGTGCACAAAGCTATATGGTATCATGTGCACTTGTTGTATACACTTGCATGAATAGTGTATGATATTGTATGCTATACATCAACAGTAAATATAAACCAATAATTGTTCTTTTGACATTTAAAAAAAAAAAAAATATATATATATATATATATATAGTGAGAACCAACCGGGGAACTAAGTCAACATTGCACATGGAAATCCACCAATAATTTTGATAAAGACCCACCAATAATTGTTTATTTAAAAGCTGAATGTAAGTGTTTTTTCTTGTTCCCATGTGTTTTCTAGCTTTTGTAGACCTTTTTCCAAGCAAATATATTTTTTAATATCATTGTTTTGAAAAATGATAATAATAAGATGCCGGACCCAAAAAATATTCTCATTTGGTCATCTCTTTTTGTTCCTTTTTTTATGTACTATGGAAGCATTTTTTTTCTTTTTTTAGGTCTGAAACTTTATGAAAACTTACATTGAAGATGATGATGATGATAATAATACAACTTACAGTTCTCGGTAGGGTTAGGGTTCTCTCTATTCCTAGCCGTAGCAATTTGTTCCCTTCCTTGCGAAGGACGATACGTCCCCTATAGTAACGTTGTTGCTATTAGGGCTTGGTGGTTGGTTTTAGTAGGGGTTTAGGAGTGTATTGTTTACGCAGAATGGAGGAGATTACGCAAAGTTGGAAGAGGCTATCTTTGATTGAAGAGGAAGGTCGTAATCTGGATTTAACGCAGAACAAGAGAGAAGGTAGTTTTGTTTTGGCGGCCAAATTCTTTTCGAGGTGCTCGGTAAACATTGAGGCAGTGGCTCAGATTTTCTGCCCTCTTTGGCACACTCGTAAGGAGTTTGAGGTTAGTGATGCAGGGAATAACATTGTTCTGTTTGATTTTGAGTTAAAGGCGGATGTGGAGAAGGTGCTTTTAGGGGGAACCATGGTCTTTTGATAGGCACTTGGTGGTTTTTGAATGGTATGATGGTTCTATTCTGGTTCAGATGTTGAAGTTTGATACAGTCGTGTTCTGGATTCAACTCCATAATTCCTAGAGACCCAAGTGAGATGAAAGGCTGTAATTTCATGAGAGTTCGGGTGGCTGTGGATATTTCAAACCCTTTGTGCAGAGGTTGTTGTGTTACGTGGAACCAAGGGTCTGATGAGTGGATTGCTTTTAAATATGAGCGTCTTCTGAATCTGTGTTATTGGTGTGGATTGATGTCTCGAAGTATTGGTGTTGTTTTTTATCCTAGAGACCCAAGTGAGATGAAAGGCTGTAATTTCATGAGAGTTCGGGTGGCTGTGGATATTTCAAACCCTTTGTGCAGAGGTTGTTGTGTTACGTGGAACCAAGGGTCTGATGAGTGGATTGCTTTTAAATATGAGCGTCTTCTGAATCTGTGTTATTGGTGTGGATTGATGTCTCATGATGATTGTTAGGGATATATTTTTATGTAATTGGCATATCTTTTGATAAAATGCACTTTATTTGTATTTGGGTAAATCTAAGTAGGTTCAAGATGATCATAACAAGTTTTTAAATTAAAGACATGAAGACTACTCAAGAACTACTCAAGAAAAGTGCAAATTTGTAGGCCTCGATACCTCCTTAATAGAAGCTCGATCTGTCGAGATTCATTAAAGCTTGACAGATATCTCGATCGATCGAGCTTACAGGATTCAGATTATAGCTAGCAACATTTTTATTCTAAAAGGCTATTTGTTTATGGGTTTTGTATAATCCTTATAGGACTAGGAAGACCTAAGGTTTGTGGGTTTGTATAATCCTTATTGGACTAGGAAAACCCAAGGTTTGTGTAAACCTATTTGGAATAGGAGAGCCCATTAAAATCCTATTTAAAGTAGGTGAAAAAAAAAAAAAAAAATCCCTAACCTAGAGAGCTTCATAAGGTTTTTCTTTTTGAAACCCTAGCCTCCTCTTACAGAAGAAAGAGTTTTTGCTGCGTTTCTTGTATGCCTTTGGGTTTTGTAACTAAGTAAAGTCTCTTGTACCAACATTGAAGATCTTATTGATGTTTCTATGTGAAACTGCTGCAAATCAACTACAACAATCAAAGGGTTGTTGTGGAGTTAGTCACGTACTGGAATTCGTGCAAAGGAGTAAGTCGCGTACTGGGATCCGCGCAATTGGTTAGTCACGTACTTAGGAGTCGTGCATCAGAAAGGGAACTGTCATTTTAGAACAAGTCCAATTGGATATTAGGGTAATGGTTCAACTGTAGGTTGGTAAGGTACTTGAGATTCCTTTACTTGTAACCACTTGTAATGGTAATAGTGGAGTTTCGAGAGTGGTGACCTAAAAATCACTAGGTGGGGTTTTTGCTGTTAGGTTTTCCTCATTCGTAAACAAATCACTGTATTATTTATTTTCTGCTGCATACTTAGTTTAGTGGTGATTTGTTTGTGCTACCACGCGTTTACATGATAAATTGATTAATTAATAACTTGGCTAATTAATTAATTAATTTCTATCACAGGGTTCATTCAGTTTATGGCCTATCAATGATAAGGATTGTTTAGTAGGAGTACAGAGCTCCATTACTTGGTCCCAGGAGGTTCAGCAATATGGTGCGTGGCTTCGAGTAGCTCAGTTTAATCTGGCTAAGAAAATGTCTATTAGAGTACTAAGGTATGAGGTTGTGCAGCAACGGACAATGGAGCAGAACAAGGGTTCGTTGGGTGAAGGATTAGATCCATGTAATGGGCATTTGGGTTCAGATCGGGTGAATACGATGGAGTTTGAGGTGATTGGGCTTGCGTCAGTGGCTGTTTCTGTTAACACTTTTGTCAACCAAACTCGCATAGAATTTGAAGAGCTTATTCAGGACATTGATAAGTCTATTCATTAGGTTCATGAGGTTGCACATTTGGACTCTATTGTTTGTCAGCTCACTGTGGTCAAGGAGGGAGGTTTGGTTCCTTTTAGCAATCCAATAAGTGATGTTCTACAAGATTCTGATCTGGTGGTTCAAGGGTTGGTTTCAGTGACTCAGGAGTCTCCAATAGAAGTTATTCAATTCAATTTGGGTAGGGTTGGGAGTGTAGGAGCTGGAGAGAGCGGGAGAAGAAAAAGAAGGCCCAAAAGTGTTGCAGCCAATGTGAAGAGGCCAAGGGTGTCAACGGGGTCAGCCTCTAATAGTGGAGCCATGTTAGATGGCTATGAGACTATTGGAGAGATGGTGGTGGGCCTGAAATGTAAAAAGGATGGGGTGGATGGGGTAGAGAATAAGAAGAAATCTAAATTTGATCTTGGGTCTGTGGCTATTGAATCTTGTGTGGAAACATCCTTAGTATCGGCGGAGGTTGCTGGGCAACCCTGTCGGGTCCAATGAGTCTCTTAAGTTGGAATTACCGGGGGCTTGGGAACCCTTGGATAGTTAAAGCCATGGAGAAATTGGTTTTCCAAGAAGAGCCCACAATTGTTTTCCTTATGGAAACGAAGTCAGATCTAGAGGGAATGGTTATGGTCTGGGATAGATGTAAATTTAAGCATGGGTTGATCGTTTCAAGTAGAGGTAAGAGTGGGGGTTTAGCAATGTATTGGAAGGAGGGGGTTAGATTGGATGTTCAGACTTACTATTCTAATCATATTGATGCATTTGTGGATGGTGGGAGTGAGGTTGGATGGTGGCACTTAACGGGGTTTTATGGTGATCTAGACATAGCAAAGAGGCCAGAATCATGGGCGAAGCTTAAACACTAACAGGGTACCTCTTCTTTACCTTGGCTGGTGATTGGAGATTTTAATGAGATCATGGGTATATCAGAGAAGGAGGGAAGTAGTGATAGGCATAGGCCGCATATGGATAATTTCGTTGAGACAATTAATTGGTGTAGTTTGAGGGATATTGGTTTTATGGGGCCAAAGTTTACATGGTTGTATCAGACATTTGATGGTTTGCAGATTAGGGAAAGGTTGGATAGAGCTCTGGTGACCTCAGATTGGCTGATTCGTTTCCCTTTTGCAAAGCTCTATCATTTATCTTCCTCGGCTTCAGATCATTCCCCATTGTCTCTCCATTTAGTGCCTAAGCCAAGAAAAAGGAGGGGTGGTAAATTGTTTCAATTCAAGTCTATGTGGCTTAAAGAGCCAAGGTGTAAGGAGATTGTCCAAGAAGCTTGGTGTGACGGTTTAAGGGGGGCTTCCTCGGATGTATTGGGCAAATGTCTTGAGGCTTGTCAAGTTAGATTGGATAGGTGGAATAGAACTAAATTTGGTCATGTGGGGAGAACTATTGCTGATTTGCTGAAGCATCTTGAATGGCTGGAACTTCAGCCATCTTCTCCAGCAATTATAAGGGATTTGAGAAGCACCAGGATTGATCTAAATATTTGATTGGAGAAGGAAGATGCCATGTGGAAGCAACGCTCTAAAATAAATTGGATGCAGTCTAGTGACAGGAATACCTGGTTTTTCTATGCAAAGGCCTCTGCACACCATAGTAAAAATCTTATTTCAGGCTTGCTAGATTCTAGGAAGGTTTGGCAGGAGGATGAATCCAAGATGGAAGAAATTGTGGTGGATTATTATCAAGCTCTCTTTACTTCTAGTAACCCTTCGAACTTTGATGAGATTTTGCAGGCTATGGACCCAAGGGTGACTTCACACATGAACACGATTTTGACACTTGATTTCATGGCTAATGAAGTTCGACAGGCTTTGAAACAAATGTATCCGTTTAAAGCGCCAGGCCCAGATAGGATGCCACCATTATTTTTTCAGCACTTCTGGTCCATCATAGGTGATGCGTTAACAAAAACTGTCCTTGATTTCCTAAATGCAGGTATCTCTCCTCCTAACTTTCATGATACCCATATTGTGCTTATTCCCAAATGTAAAGATCCTATGAGAATTACTGATTACAAGTCTATAAGTTTATGTAATGTGGTATATAAAATTGCATCCAAAAGTATTGCAAACAGGTTGAAGAAGATCTTACCGTAGATTATTAGTGATACTCAGAGTGCGTTTGTGCATGGAAGGCTTATCATTGATAATATTTTGGTTGCTTTTGAAACAATGCACCACATCAGTCAAAAGAGGTTGGGGAAAATAGGTGAAATGGCTCTGAAGTTAGATATGAGCAAGACCTACGATAGAGTGGAGTGGGTATGTCTAGAGAAAATTATGGAGAAATTGGGTTTTGCAGTTAAACGAAGGGAGCTTGTAATGAAGTGTGTTACCTCAGTCACCTACTCTATCAGAATTAATGGGAAGCCTAGGGGCCACATTAACCTAGTAGAGGACTCCAGTAAGGGGATCCTTTATCGTCCTATTTATTTCTTTTATGTGCTGAAGGTCTTTCTGCCTTGCCAAAATCTGCAGTTGCCCGTGGTGATTTGGGTGGTATTGCTGTGTGTAGAGGGGGTCCTAAATTATCACATCTGTTTTTTGCTGATGACAGTCTGATTTTCTGCAAGGCTTCCATTCAAGAGTGTTCAGCTTTACAAAGAATTTTACAGGTGTATGAGAAAGCTTATGGCCAACAGTTGAATTGGGCAAAGACTTCCTTGTTTTTTAGTAGCAACACTCCGGGTGACATGAGGGAGGAGATCAAAAATAGGTTTGGAGCTCAAGTGATTAGACATCATGAGAAGTATTTAGGCTTACCCTCATTGGTTGGCAGGCGCAAGAGTAATACTTTTAGTGAGATAAAAGAAAAATTGGGTAAGAAGTTGGCGAGTTGGAAGGAGAAGGTGTTGTCTAAAGCGGGTAAGGAAATTTTGATCAAGGCATTGGCGCAAGCTATTCCTACGTATACCATGAGTTGTTTTAAGATTCCAGATTCATTGTGTGATGAAATTACTACAATGATTAGGAATTTTTGGTGGGGAAAGAAACGGGATGAAAAGAAGATGGTTTGGTTGAGCTGGGACAAATTATGTAAGTCTAAGGAGGAAGGTGGTATAGGGTTTAGGCAATTAAAAGAATTTAATTTAGCCCTTTTGGCTAAATAGGGTTGGCGGCTTCAGATGAAATAGGACTCTTTGGTGTATCGGGTTCTTAAGACGAAGTACTTTCCTACTTGTGACTTTATTGATACTACTATTGGCCACAACCCCTCTTTTACTTGGAGAAGTATTATTGCGGCGCAGGGTTGGTGAGGTATGGAATGTGGTGGAGAATAGGGAATGGGGAGCAAGTCCATGTCTGGGGTGATAAGTGGTTGCCTTCCCCTACCACATATCAAGTGATCTCCCCGAAATTTTTTTTGAGTGCTGATACTCGGGTGTGTAAATTAATAAATAGGGAGGACGCAATGTGGAAGACTGAGATGCTCAATGTTTTATTTCCGCCTCATGAAGCTGACTTAATTAGCAGGATCCCTCTTAGCTCTCGGATGCCAGCTGATAGGCAGATTTGGGCACTTACTTCTAATGGTATGTTCAGTGTTCGTAGCGCATACTATGGTGCGCTCCAGCTATACAAGGCCGAGAATGGTGGTACTTGTTTAGATGACAGCCTTAATCGGAGTTTTTGGAAGCGTGTTTGGTAGATTTCTGTTCCGCCTAAGGTTAGACTTTTTGTTTGGAGAGCCTGCCGTGACATTTTGCCTACAAAACGGAATCTGGTGCGGCGAAATATACTGCAAGATAGTCTGTGTGAGGGTTGTAATCAAGCGAAAGAGACAGCTGGACATTTGTTTTGGACGTGTCTGAGAGCTCGTGACCTGTGGCAGAATTCTAAATGGGTTTTCCCGGTGGAGACTGAGCAGTGCAATTCGTTTGAAGAGCTTTTGTGGAGTTTATTAATGGATGATTAGCCAAAATTAGAGCTTGCTGCTAAGGTGGGGACGTGTGCGTGAGCGCTGTGGCATAATAGGAATGAAGTTCGTCTTGGAGACGTTAGAAAATCTGGTACTGTTCTGTTGCAGTGGGCTTTACAAAATTTAGAGGAGTTTTATGCAGCTTCAGACCTTCCTTCTACTTCCTCGGGTTTAGTTGTTCAAGGACAAACTTGGTCTCCTCCGATGGGTCACTCTTATAAGGTTAATGTTGATGGCGCCACTTTTTCAAAACTTGGAGCTGTTGGAATCGGGGTGATAGTTCGTGATGCGTATGGGCAAGTGGTTGCAGCGTTGAGCAGCAAACTTATGGCTCCTTTGGGGACAATTGAGACGGAAGCTAAGGATTTGGAGGCTGGGATGCAGTTTGCTAGGGACGTTGGGATTTAGGAGTCTATTCTTGAGAGTGATTCTTTGGTGCTTATTCGCTCACTTATGGGGCTGTCTTCTCCGCCATCTTCAGTGGCTTCGGTGGTGCAAGGTTTATTGGAGTTTCATAGTGTTTCCTTTTCTCATGTTCGTCGTCAAGGCAATAGACCAGCTCATCTTTTAACTAAACTTGTCAAGGGCATCGTTGATTTTTCTACTTGGTTGGAAAAGAGTCCTTGTTTTTTAGAACAAATTCTTTCAAATGATGTACTTTCTTTTGCTAGTTCTTAATAAAGTTATTGGTTTTCCAAGTCATGGAAAACTGCAAAATGGGTGCACACAGCAAACTACCATTCAAGTTTTTTTAAAACAAAAATGGGTACATCTAATTGTTTTATACGCTAAAATCGACGGATATACTAAATACATGGATACAAATCAATCACAAAAGGCAGTTTCATGTTAAGAATTAATTTATTATTGGTAAAAAAAAAAAAAAAGCATTAATTTATTAAAGGCAGAAAGTATCCATCGGTATCATACGTTTATAAGAGCTTTTATGTTTAACTAGTGTTGGTGGCACATGCAAAGCATGTGAGTGAAAAAATTTATTTTTATTTGAAAAAAGTATGAAATTAGATACATAAAAAATATATGTTATACAAAGTTAATCTCATTCATATAAGAATTTTGATACCTATTTGTTAAAGGCAATATCTACTCATTAAAAACTTCTAAGAATGATAATAAATATCATTATCTTCTAACAATAAGCAATTGAGTTTTGCTAAAACTTTGTCACAATATTTAAATTTTCACTATAAATGTTGAATGATGTTTGTGGGGCCCGGCCCAAAATAATGGGCCAATTACACTATGGGCCCGTCCGAGAAGATCCTGTTCGAGGAGAAGTTATAGCCCAAACATCATTTAAGCCCAATTGCGGTATAAGAAACCCGCCCGAGGAGTAACTCCTCCTCGGACATTACGAAATCTGGATCAAGAGCTCGCTCCAACCATTGCAGTTCATCCTCCAAGCATATAAAAAATAATAAAACCCAAAATATCTCATGGAAAGCTGCCACCACCACATTAAATGTGTCACAACCACTCTCTTGGCCGCATTAATGAGAAAAAGACCCCTGAACAGTACTACCTTGGTCACTGCAACTCACAAATGAGTGACAAGGGTATCTGATAGGACAGGTGCTCAAGTGGGGGCTTGGATGATCAACAAGTGTAAAATTCAGATAAGAAGGAGAGACCTATATAATGTAGTGCTCCCCTTAAAGAAAGGGACGGAGAGATGTATGATCGGTACTCAGAAAATAGAATCTTTGGTTTGAGACCCACTCTTGTGTTTTTGTTTCTGCAATAATAATGTCCATGCATCAGACCGACTAAGTTCACTGAGGCTAAGTTCTTTGACCCATCCTCTACAAAAGATCTATTGTGTGTTGCGCCTTGGGCCAAGGCCTGATCAGTAGGATTTGGACCAGGAAAATCATGCAACCACAATTGACACCGTCTGTGGGAAAAAACTACAGTATCAGTAAACACAACGGTTGAGCATGGCAGAATTAGGCTCACCCCTTGAGAACCCTCAGCAGACGAAACCTGTCGAGTCCCAAAGACAAATCAATCCCGCCAACCCCGGAAGCAGGAGAAACTGCGAGGGAAGCATACATACTACCCAGACAAGTCAAAGTCATACCCAAGGAGATAGTCACGTATCCCAAAGGCGAAACAGTCATGAGGCCATGCAGCGGGAAATTGATGACCTGAAAAGAAAGTTGCGACGGGCGCAACGAAACCGATCTCCCTCCAGTTTAGGTGCGTCCTCTAACGAGGAGGACATAAGTTATCGACGGAGATCGAGAACACCCCCAAGCGAAACTTTTTCTTATGAGAAAGAATCTCGCCCCGTACGAAAGTGTGAGAACCCGTCCAGTAAAGGTTTAGGAAACGATGCCATGAACAAGGCCTTAGACCAGATTTCGAGATCACCTTTCATGTACAGAATTGAAGGGGCTAAGCTGCCTCGACGTTTTAATCAGCCGACATTCACCATGTACAACAGCCGAGCAGATCCGGTGGAATATGTGAGTCAGTTCAATCAGAAAATGGCCATCTACTCGCAAAATGAGGCCCTGATGTGCAAGGTCTTCCCGTCCAGCTTGGGGCCAATGGCGATGAGATGGTTCAACAGCCTGAAGTCAAACTCCATCGAATCATATAAGCAGCTTACACAAGCTTTCTGCTCCCGTTTTATTACGAATAGCAGGGTCCCCCGACCTCTGAGCTCGTTGTTATCTTTGTCTATGCATGAGGGAGAGACCCTGAAGGCATACTCGGATAGGTATTAGGAGATGTACAACGAATTAGATGAAAACCATGATGATGTTGCTATCAGCACCTTTAAGAGCGACCTTCCCACCGAACATGGCTTAAGGAAATCTCTTACTGGTAAGCCAATGTCTAATGTTCATCAGCTGATGGATAGGATCGACAAATACAAAAGGGTAGAGGAAGATCAGCTGCAAGGAAAGGGAAAAGAGAAGTTCATTCCTCCCAAAGCAAATGATTTCAGAACGGAACGGTATAACCATAACCAGCCGAGAAGAGATTTTTCGCGACAGGCTGGACAAAGCAACACACAAACAGTGAATGCCGTATTCAGGGAGCCAGTACAACAGGTGCTAGAGAAAGTAAGGAACGAGCCCTACTTCAGATGGCCGAGAAAGATGGCTGAAGACCCTTCCAAACGTAACCAGAACCTGTACTGCTACTATCATCAAGACCATGGGCATACCACTGAGGATTGCAAGAATCTATGGAATCACCTAGATCAGCTGGTCCGAGAAGGGAAGTTACGTCACCTTCTGCACCCCTCGAGTGGCCATCCCGGTCAAGCAATGCAAGAGCCTCGAAAGGATGTGTCCTTAAGACCCCCCACCGGAACAATACATGCCATCCTCGCCACACCAGGAAGAACTGGGCCGCCACTCTCCAGGGTACTGGCTGTTGATCGGCTCCCCTCCGAGGACAGGCAAAAGGAACCCAAAAGACCAAAAAAGGGAAGCTCTTTGATACTAGGATTCTCGGACGAGGATAAGAAATGAACTATCCAACCTCACGATGATACCTTAGTGGTTATGTTAAGAATTGGAGGCTTTGATGTGAAAAGGGTATTAGTAGACCCAGGAAGTACGGTAGAGATAATGTACCCTGATCTATACAAGGGGCTGGACCTGAAGCCGGAGGATTTGACAGCTTACGACTCCCCCCTTATCAGCTTCGAAGGGAAGACCGTTACGCCAAAGGGGCAGATCAGGCTACCCATACAAACTGGATCGGAGGTGGTGGAGGTAAATTTTATCGTAGTTGACGCTTACTCACCCTACACCACGATAATTGCCCGGCCATGGATCCACGCCTTGGAAGCTGTATCCTCCACACTTCGCCAAAAAGTAAAATACCCATCCAGAGGATAAGTAGAAGAGGTTCGTGGAGATCAGGCCATGGCCAGGCAGTGTATGGTGGCCGCCATCTTACATCGGTCCCATGCCGAGTCCTCGCCCCTGAGAGCTTGTAGCAACCAGCCGCCTCGGCAGGGCAAGACGATGAGCTAGCCGAGGAGACAAGGTGTGAATGTTTAGATAAATTCACTGTTAACAACGATCTGGAGAAGTTTTTCCAAGTCGGGTCAGAATTACCGCATCAAGAGAAAGAGGAACTGGTTGGGTTTCTAAGGAGGAACGTTGATGTCTTTGCGTGGGACGCCTATGATGCTCCTGGGGTTGACCCTAGCCTTATTTGTCACCGCCTAAATGTTAGCCCTTCCTTTGTTCCGAAAAAAACAACCTCCTCGGCGTCCATCCAAGAAGCATGCCGATGCTGTCAGAGATGAAGTAATAAAGCTGAAAAAGGCCGGGGTTATTAAAGAAGCTTTCTACTCGGAGTGGTTGGCCAATACAGTGGTGGTGAGAAAGAAAACGGGAAAATGGCGAGTCTGTGTGGACTTCACTGACCTAAATAGGGCATGTCTGAAAGATCCATTCCCCTTACCACGCATTGACCGATTGGTGGATGCAACTGTGGACCACCCCCGAATGAGTTTCCTGGACGCTTTCCAGGGCTATCATCAAATCCCCCTTGTGCAGGAAGACCAGGAAAAGACAGCGTTTATGACACCAATTGGAAATTTTCACTACAGAGTAATGCCCTTCGGACTAAAGAACGCAGGGTCAACCTACTAGAGGATGATGACCCGAATGTTCGAACCACAGCTGGGTAAAATCATTGAGGTTTACATAGATGATATGGTCGTGAAGAGTAAAGTGGTGTCCGAGCACGTGAAAGACCTCGAAGTAATCTTTGCAATCTTAAGGGAGCACAAATTGTGGCTCAATGCTTCCAAATGTTCATTCGGGGTCAGGTCTGGAAAATTCTTGGGGTATATGGTAACCCACAGGGGAATCGAAGTAAGTCCCGATCAAATCAAAGCAATTAACGGTCTACGAGCTCCTCGGAATCCGAAAGAAGTGCAAAAACTCACCGACATGATTGCAGCATTAAACAGGTTCATATCACGATCAGCAGATCGATGTCGACCTTTCTACCTCTTGATAAATAAGTGGAAAGGGTTTGAATGGTCGGAGGATTGTGTTCGGGCTTTCCAGCAACTTAAGGAATACCTGTCACGACCACCCATCATGTCCAGCCTTGAGGCAGACGAGGTGCTGTTTGCATACGTCGCTGTAACTCCCCATGCTGTAAGCCTGGTGCTGATACGGGATGATAATGGGGTGCAGCGACCGGTGTACTATGTGAGCAAATCATTACATGAGGCCGAAGTGCGATACCTACCTTTAGAAAAGGCAATTCTGGCGATAGTGCATGCCACCCGGAAGCTCCCTCATTACTTTCAAGCGCATACGGTCATCGTTCTAACTCAGCTTCTCCTTCGAGCGGTGCTTCGAAGCGCTGACTACACAGGAAGGATCGCCATGTGGAGTGCGCTTTTGGGGGCCTTCGATATTAAATATATGCCCAGATCCTCCATCAAAGGTCAGGTCCTCGCGGACTTGGTAGCGGAGTTTGCTGAACCCTCTGTAGAAACAATAACCGAGCAAAAAGACATGGATGTAAAGTCGGTTGGCACAATTTCAGCAGGGGGAACCTTGCATTGGAAAGTCTATGTGGATGGCGCAGCCAACCAGAGAGGATCCGGAGTTGGAATAGTTTTAATATCGCCAGACGGTGCTGCTATTGAAAAATCATTGAGACTCGGGTTCTCGGCTACGAACAATGAAGCCGAATACGAAGCCTTACTTCAAGGGATGACGATGGTTCAAAGATTAGGCGGAAGGGTAATAGAAGTATTCTCGGACTCCAGATTGGTCGTCGGCCAAGTGACGGGTGAGCTGGAAGCTAGAGATGTTAAGATGCAAGAGTATCTAGGACAAGTCAAATGCCTACAGACGAGCTTTGAGTCCTTCAATTTGACGCACATTTCCAGGAGTGTAAGCACCCATGCAAACTCGCTGGCCACTCTCGCCACGTCCTCGGTGCACAATCTACCTCGAATGATCCTTGTCGAAGATCTAGTCCAGGCAAGTCCCATTAGAAGAAACTCGGCCCAGGTCCATCAGATCAGAAAGAGTCTCAACTAGATGGACCCCATAAAAAACTTCCTCCAAAACGACGTCCTACCGGAGGGAAAATTGGAGGCCGAGAAGATACGTAGGAATGCTCCTCGGTTCTGGCTATCAGAGGACCACAAACTATATCGGCACTCCTACTCTGGGCCGTACCTACTCTGCATACATCCAGAAGAGTCCAAGTCTCTACTTGAAGAGTTACATGAGGGAGTTTGTGGAAGTCACACTAGAGGAAGGTCGCTGGCACACAGGGCACTCACCCAAGGATACTGGTGGCCGAACATGCAAAGAGAGGCCCAAGAATACGCTAAGAAGTGTGATCAGTGCCAGAGATTTGCCCCAAATATCCACCAACCCGGAGGGGTCCTCAACCCCCTCTCTAGCCCATGGCCGTTCGCACAATGGGGTCTTGATATTGTCGGCCCTTTCCCCAAAACTGCGGGGAACAAGCGATACATAATAGTTGGAACTGATTACTTCACTAAATGGGTGGAGGCTGAACTTCTGGCCAACATTAGGGACGTGGATGCCCAGAAATTCGTCTGGAAGAACATTATCACCCACTTCGGAACTCCACACACACTCATCTCCGACAACGGTTTTCAATTTGACAGTAAGAGCTTTAGGGAGTATTGCCGCAAGTTTGGGATCATTAACCGATATTCCACTCCCGCCTACCCCCAAGGAAATAGGCAGGTCGAGGTCGTGAACAAGGTTATAGTGAACGGACTGAAGAAAAGACTGGATGAGGCAAAGGGGAGATGGGTAGAAGAGCTCCCACACGTCTTATGGACCTATCGGACAACGCCGCGATGGTCAACCGGTGAGACCCCCTTTTCGATGACTTATGGGGCTGAGGTCGTGCTCCCAATCGAGAACAACTTTCCCACACTGAGGTCTAACTCATTTACCCCAAACAGTAACGACGAGTTATTGGGAAGAAGTCTAGACCTAACCGAGGAAAGAAGGGAAAAAGCAACAATCCATATGGCCTATTATCATCAGAAGCTAAGACAAGGATATGATGCCAATATTAAATTGCGACCTTTAGGTTCGGGTGATCTCGTAATTAGAAAGATTCTCGGCAGCGCGAAAAACCCCTCTTGGGGCAAGCTGGGGCCCAATTGGGAAGGACCATATCGTATCACATCCGTGGCCGGGATAAGCGTTTACTATCTAGAAGATTTGGATGAAAAAACTGTACCTCGACCATGGAATGTAAATAACCTCAGAAGATATTATTATTAATGAAAATGGCTTAGCCCATGTTTTGTTTCGCGATTATCCTGTGCCTACTGGTCCATTTACAATTTATCCAAGTTTTAAACAGAACCTAAGTCCTGCATGCCTCCTCGGACTACAAACTTAGGAGAAATTATTACTTATGGCAACTATCCAAGTTTTAAACAGAACCTAAGTTCTGTATGGCTCCTTGGACCACAGACTTAGGGGAAATTATTACTTATGACAATTTATCCGAGTTTTAAACAGAACCTAAGTCCTGCATGGCTCCTCGGACCACAGACTTAGGGGAAATTATTACTTATGACAATTTATCCAAGTTTTAAACAGAACCTCTTATTTAGATACTACTATTAATCTAATTAGAACAGGACAATAAAGAGCTAACTATGACTTTATTGTCTAACATAATAATCAAGTTTAAACTGAGATACAAGTTGCATATAATTATATAAAGGCCCACTGAATGATCAATTTAGTTAACAAATTTGCCAATTCAAACTCAATTTCATGCAGCCAATGGGATAAGTACCAATTATATAAGGATTACAATAAAAAGGCAAAGGACTCTGGATCATCAGAAAGGATTTAACACATATAAGCATGAAAAATAACACAGTGCAATTGAAAAAAAAATAGTTGCATAGCACCTGTGTAGGTGTAAATCTAACTGAATTTCTGTTTTGGCTGATCTTGGGGATAAGGACCTGGGTTAGGAGGAGTGTATGCCTCAACAATGAGTGTATCCTCCATATTGACACCATCTGCTGAATCAACACCAGATATCTTATTCCCAGTAAGTGCATGACTACCGCCTTTCTAAATCTTGGGAAGCCTAATTCGAAATGGAGGCATTGGCTACAAGTTTTCGCTGCCATATGGATTTATAAAACAAACCTAGAAGAAGAGAAGGAAAGATAGTTTTTAAGTGACATTATTTTTACTCAACGCATGATTATACATAAAACATCAAAAGAAAAGGCAAACAATTGTAAACCTGATAATCCGGAAAACTGTCTTTCAAATGGTCAGCATTAGGAATGGCAACGGGCCGAGTTCGGGATAGGTTTTTTCATACCCAAACCCGACCCGCAGGCCCAGACCCGTCCGTTTATTAAACAGATTTGGGCCCAATCCGCTGCCCAAATCGTGGCCCAACCGAAGAAAATAAAAAAATAAAAAAAAATTGAAGCCCAAATTCATTTTTTCCTAGATTCAAGCCCTATAACGTGTAGATTCAAGCCCAAATAACGTGGCCTAAATGCCAAATCAGTCCAAATCATAGGCTATTAATCATAAATAGCTTGTTAATTATAAATCTATAAATCACATAACTAAGATAACCATTTAATCATAAATCAATAAATCATAGCTAAAATCACCTGCTAAACATAAAAATAAAATAAATCCAACAAGTCCAAGAAATAAGTATCACAAGTCTAACAAATCCAACAAGTCCAAGAAATTGAAAAGCTACAAACAACTTGTAGCTAACAAGTCCAACAAGTCTAAACAACTTGTAGCTTATCACAAGTCCAACAAGTCTATCAAACATTTTTTTTTTCCACATAATTGAACAAAGTACAAACAACTACATATAGAACCCTCTCTACAACATGAAGAATCTTTGACTAAGAATCGAAGTAATCCATTTCAGTGAGCGAGGAGAATGTCATTACTGAACAAATTGATGACTGAATCGGGCAAGTCCTGGACCAATTAACCCAAAAACTAACCAATTGCTGCTGATTCGACCCTAAGTCATGGTCCGACTCGTTGGAATATGAGATAGCAGAACAGTTATAAATATAAACGGAAATTAGAGCAAGCTTCTCAATTTACATATACTCAAGCTACAAAGATGGATAAATAATTAACTAACCATATAATTTTAAGCAATCTTATTTCAGTAACAACAAAAGCAACCAAAGAGTACATTACTAAAGACGCTGATGATAATGGTGATGGTGACAACAAAGATGACAGAAATAAATGACAATGACAATAAAAATAAAAATAAATAAATATTTCATTGCAACAACAGCTTAATGTAAATTCAAATAATACACAATCCCAAAGGTAATGCACCAGGGTTTAAACTCAAAATGAGTATTCAAGGTCAAAACAACATTCATAAGCCCTGATATTTACAACCAGGGCATGTCCTTCATATGGGAAGAAGGAAACTAACATATTTATGGGAAGTAAGATATTGGGACTCTTAAAGATGTCAGTCTAGAAAAAGTGTGGAAAGGGGTTGAGCCAGGTACAGTAAGTATCATATATGTGTTCAAGGAAGCTAAAATTATAAGAAACAGGACAAATTTCAAACATTGATAGTAATAAGTTCATTGGGCTACCTTGCAACATATCAAACTTGCTCAATACCATTTCAAATTTCAATTTCAGCAGATCCAAATACTTGCTAAATACCTACTCAGTACTGAATCTAATACATGGGGTTATCAGACTTGTTAATTCTTGTATAAAATCACATTCCAATTTCCATTTCAAATTCGTAGTTTGCGTGGAGGATCACACAAACAGGTAACTCCAGTTCCTTCCATAGCAAATCACATAGCCTAGTATCAAAATTAACCAACCTCAGTGGACCCAAAATTCAAGATTGACAGTCTAAAACACCAGCTCTACCAAATTAGCTATTCCGCATGGAAAAGTTCCAAATTATTTTTCAAAACATGCAAACATTCACATATTAATCCAATTCAAATAATTAAGCCAAAATTACGAACAATAAAGTACCTAAAAAAAATTGAATTGGAATATGAGATAGCAGAACAGTTTTAAATATAATCGGAAATTAGAGAAAAAGATTTACAAATAAAAAGAACATAATCAATCTAAAGAACTTGATTTAATCAAAATCCAAACACATGCTGAGGCCAAAAAAAAAATAGAGAATTTTACAGGATAAATAATTAACTAAACATATAATTTTAATCAAACTATAAACAATTAAGCCAAAAATACGAACAATAAAGTACCTAAAACAAATTGAATCGGAATGTGAGATAGCAAAACAGTTTTAAACATGATTTTAAGGAACAATACCAAATACATCAATATCAAAAAAAGAAAAAAAGAAAAAGAAAAAGAAGAGAAGTAGAGAACAGAACAGACCGAGACCGGCAGCGGTGACACTGACAGAGCAAGGGCGGCAGTCCGGCGGAGAATGATTGAGAGTGAGTGAGATATTGAGAGTGAGTGATAGTGTGAGAGAAGAATTTGGAGAGATTGAGTCCGTGTGAGATGAGAGGCGGGCGGCTAAGTGAGTCTGATGAGGTGTGAGTTGAAGAGTAAAGAGTGAATGTCAGGGTTCATATATATATATATATATATATATATATATAGGGGTATCTTAGTAATTTAGGAAAAATAACCGGATCGGGTCCGGCTTCGGGCCAGGTTTTTATAAAAATCCGGATCCAGTTTGGGATTTTTTTAAAACCCAAATCTGATCTTATTCTTTATCGGGCCGTAAAACCCAATCTATTAGGATAGGTCGGGCCAGACCGAGTACCCACGGATTGGGCAGAAATTGCCACCCTAGTCAGCATCAAGAAAAGTATCTTTGAAACCTACCATTTCCAAAAGATCAGGCATGTTAGTCCATTGTGCTGCAGAAGGATTCCCATAGCCCAAAAATACGTTGTGCAGCCAATCAGGTACGATACGATATTCATTCATTAGATCTCTTATAGACTCTAAAATTGCTTTGAAATTGTTTTCTTTTGGCTTCCTCCTCATCAATATATCGAATGTCCCATAAACATCGTCTGCACCTTTCTCTGCAATATTGCTGACACCCATGTGGCATTGTGCTATATCTAAAGTAACAGTTACAGTTCTCAGTTCCCCTTTTGGAAGCCTCCACTCATCTCTTTTAATTCTTCCTGTGAAATCATTCATGAGAGTTCCCTCCTCATCACGAACCTTAATAATCTCACATCCCCTCACATACTGAAGTCCAAGCCTTTGTAGCACACTTGCCTTCGCAGCTTCTTCAGCACTTAAGAGGCTCAAATGAAGGGCGAATTGAAAGTAAAAACAGAACATTGTGCTCTTTAAGGGCTTTCCACTCTGATCTTATTTGTGCTTTATAACTGGAAATGCTAAAAGTCACGTCTGCAGTAACAGATGACGGCTTGACTTCTCCAATGTTTAGCTGTTTTACCTTAGTGATCTTAAATTCTTTAATTGGCACAGCCATTCTTGACCAACCGCGAAAAGCAGTTTCTCCTTCATTATTGACGTAAGCAAGGAGATGTGGTACAGCTTCCTGAATATCCTCACGTATCTCATATGTTGATTCAAGATGGAAGAGATTAAAATTTCGCAGAAGATAATCATGAAGTGTTAAGAATTGTAGATTAAGTTTCGAAAGAGCTAGACAACCCTCGCCAGAGTAATTTATGCTTGGTACAAGGCTTTCATCCCACATAATTTGCTCATTTGGGTAGAGTGGGAGAGCATTTATGGCTTCTTTTTGAGATTGTTGTTTCTCAAAAAAGGAGATCATGACTTCAATAAGAAAATCAACCCTTTCTGACCAGGGATCTTCCTCCGAGATCAGTTTGAGCTGCAAAAAGGGATCAGGTCAGCTAGTGTCCAAAAATCATACAGTTTTAAAACAATATCTTTATACGTAAACAGTCACACACACAGGGAGAAAGCATGAGAGGGGAGAGTACATTAAGAAAGAATATTACAGCCAAATGGTTTTATGACATGATTTTAAACTAGTGCAACACAAGATGAATAGCAGCATCAGTATACCAGATTTGCCCCAGGCAGAATCACAGAAGAATAACTTTCTCTTGAGTCTGCCCAATATAGGGACTTTCATGTACAAAAAAAATTATTGAAATATAATTCATTTCTAAAACCCAATGGCAGTTCAAGCCAGAAATTTTAATACAGTTACAATACTACACGCAGAATCATCAACGTTAAGGCCTTCACAGGGTAAATCCCAGAACTTCTTGTTCTAAACAAGTACTTATAATCAACTTACCACTCAGCAGAGACATTAAAGATTATATTATTAATTTGCATCCCCCTTCCCCAACCCACCCCCAAAAAAAAATAAAAGAGAAAGAAAACCTTATCAAATTTCTCATACACTCCTAAATAAAAAATACATCTAATTCTTCTCAGTATTGTGCTAACTGATGGTAGAATTTTACAACTTGTGATTTTAGAGGTAAAAGAGTGATAATTCTTGGGAGCCAACAGCAACAAAAATGATCTTTGCATAAACAGTTGTGCAAGAGTAGAGGAAGCACTAACAAACTCCACATGAAGATCAACAGGAACTCATTCTGGTCCTAGGCATGAAATCAAAAGTGACTATCAACATAAGGCAATGTGTAATCAATCATTCATTTACAAACCTTGTGGCAAACCAAATCCCTCAAATCCATAGGAGAAAGTGAGGACAACTTCTTAGAGAGATCAGCCCGCTTGTTAATTGCACCAATGTTAGCCAGTGGCGGCTCTACAAATTTTTTTAAGGGTGGTCACTAACAAAATTTAATAAAGAGACAATTTGAATATATTAACACCACACAAAAAAAACACACACACACACACAAATGCATAAAATATTACAATTTTTTGTATTAACAAAGAGAATAAGAAAAAAAAAAAAACTAATAAAAGATAAAGTGCAAATTGAAAATACTGATATGAGAATAATAAAGTGATCACAACAATTTCATAACAAATCTTATGCAACAAGTTGTTAGCCTGTTATTGGTGGGTAAAACATGTTAATATTAAACCCGAATTAAAATTAGTAATAGCTTACCATATAAGATTTATTGTGAAAATATTGTAGATATAGCATTACTCTTATATTTATTGAACTCAAATTCTTAGGAGTCTCAAGTAGAAGTGTTCAACATTTTTATTAGGGTGGTCAAAATAGGTTAATTTAGTAAATAATATATTTTTTTAAAGTATATATATACAATATTTTCAAGTCAGGGTGGTCCCAGAACATATTAATTTAATATAATTATTTATATATATAAATTTTTTTTTTTTGACAAGTGAGGGTGGTCCTAGGACCACCCTCACATATAAGTAGAGCCACCAGTGATGTTAGCCAATGCAGGTTCTTGCAACTACAAGCACCAATGGAAAGAAAGTTGAGACATTTATCAAATTGAATTAAACAATAATCAGAGCAATAATGGTGATAACAATAATATTAATGATAACAACTAATTGGTCCTTAATATTAACGTCATAAGCAGCGACATTTTCAATTCAGAACATTTATAAATGCCTGCTGAGACACGGACCTTGGGGGTCTTCTTGAATGCAAGCAGTTGAAAAGATTGGAAGCGGTCATAATGAGACTGCAGCACCTCATCATCTGTCAGTTGAGTCCCAACATGATCATTAATCTCAAATTTCTCATAGAACTGCAGCAAGTTGACCAGTTGTGCAAAGAGTTTCCCCTTCTCATGTTTATAGAGTGCACTCAGATGGCACTCAGCAACAACAGCCACATCAGCAACAAGAGGTCTCAGGTACCTGTATGCCCCAGAAAAGAGAAAATGTTTTGAAAAGAAGAGAATAAAATTATTCCCAAATAAAAAAAAAATAAAAAATAAAATTGATAAATAGAACTTGAGAAGAAAAAATAATGATAAAACATAGCATGAGTAAATAAGTTGACCAAAGGATTCCACCATTCATGGATCATAAAAGCATATAATTTCACTCGGAAAAATCTTTTCCAAGGAAGATCTAGTATTTGATAAAATAATCACCACAATTTAAAGAAACCAATGTCAAATAATGTGGGAAACAGGAACCAGTTGTACAGTATCATTTTGGATTTTAAGAACTCCACATATAGGCAAGATTGAAGAACAAAACACTAAGATCTCAACTTTAAAAACATAAAAACCAAGGAAACTATTATAGATCAGAACAGAAAAAAGTCCCATTTCATCTTTCTACTTGCTAAACTTAATTAAGTGTAATTTCAAACTAAAATTACCATTAAAAAAAAACACAGAAAGCAATCACATAAGCCCATCCACATCTGCTCAAAAATAAGTTTACTAAACTTTTTTCTTATGAAAGTAAGAATAATTTTATTGAAACGAGATTACTGATTTACTTCATGAAAAAAGTCACAAAGTACCCTTATGTATTACAAATGGAAAAAATATCTACATATGAATGGACTCTATGAACATTGAACAGAATTCCTATCTATATGACCCAATGCAAAAGGCCACTCATAAAGAGAATTAATGAAGGATGCTAGCAATTGAGTTGACGTGCACTCCACATCTTCAAAAGGGAGTGTGGAAAATGAAAAGAAAAAAAAAAGTGCACTTTACCTCCTTGTTGGCAGTTGGCTCAAGAGATCAATAAGAAATTCCATAAACCTGTCACAGTACAAAACACAAGCATCGTCAACTTGCTTCAAACCATAAGCATCAATTATTTTATTATCTTCATTAACATGTTGTTCCTAGGAAAAAACCGTTGAATCCAATACCTGGTACAAATTGATAAACTTAAACATAAATGCCTTGCGCACCATAGTTATAGATCAAACAATTACTTCGTAGTTTATTGTATGATAAAACCTCCAGAAATTCTTCAATAAGATTTCTCAAGAATTTCACTTCAAGCTTAATTGACGGGTCAAAAAGCTCTCCTCGCTTTGTTGCCTCCTTAGCTTCTCTCTTTATCATTCTTTTCCATTTCTTGATCAATTCCTGATTAAGACAAAGCTCCATCTACAGAGAAGAGAAGCAGATATTTAATAAATTCCAACCACTATGGAAACAGATTAAGAAAAAGCATGTGTCATACCTGAAAACGACCATATGACAAACTGTGCCAATATTGCAAACTTGCTAATCTCAACACAGCCTCACTGACAACCTCATCTCCCAAGCTCTGTTACACAACATATAAATCAACAGACGAAAAACTAAACAAGAACTCAGTTATTTGCAAGAATGAATTGTACAATATAAGTTTATAGACGCAGGCATATGTATACATGACCAAATGTATGACTGCGTTGAGCATGTAACAATGTCTGGACATACTTGAGTTTAGATGACTTTCAATTATTTCTTATCATAAGGGCAATAAACGTTATGCAGCTCTACTTAGGAAGAATCAAATACAGGTATATTTTAAGTGAGTGTCTGAAGTTTATTTCTTTCCACTGAGAATTTAGAAGTGCGAAAAACTAACCATCAGCAACTTAATCATTCTAACTTCATAAGACCATGAAATGTAAATTAAAAAAAGATGGAAGCATTGATATTGAGATATAAATAATATAGTAGTACATATCATATAAATAGAGTATGACAGTGCTAATTAAGCAAATTAAAAGGTTTAGGAGACCACATAATAGGTTAGAGACATCCAACAAGTAATTGTTTCTAACATCTAAATGTATTTGATCAAAGCATAAAGTAGGATGCTAGCATACCTGAAAGGCATTGATCATGAAAACCAAGTAATTCGTCTTCTCGGCAATGCTTAATTCTATTCCCTACAGTTACATTTGACATATAAGAGATTCAGATACATCAACAGTGCATCAAGTTCATAAGATAATCAGATCATATGTTTAAAAGTAAACCTACCTTCATAGAAGTTCTTTTAAAAAGAAAAATTCAAAACCGCCTTTTCTTTTGACAAGTAATAAATTATATCTGGAAAAAATCAACAAGTACATGAACTATAATAGCTGAGAACATAATAAAACTGCCTTTGGAATGTCATACATTCAATAAGAAATTTACAAGTTTGTAAATTTTCAAAGAGTTAGACCATTTAATCAGAGGTTTCATTAGAAATCATGCTAGTTCATGACCATTATGCATTCAAAGAAAGTGAGCATATATTATGGTAGTGCACATAGTAAATAATCCTTTAAAACCCAAAACAGATAATGCAAAAACCAGTCTCATCATGATAGACGCAAAAACCCAACAAACATGCTGCAAAAATTCATAAGCAAACAAAAGAACTACAAAAGTCCTTATAATGAAAGGACCAAAATACAACCATAGAAAGAAAAAGTAGACAAACTCCTTCAGCCGAAGAACCCTCTCAAGGAATCCCTTAAAAATGTATTTTCGATCATAAAAGCATACCCAAGCTGCCACATTCTCCCGAAACTGCAAGTTTTCCACATAAAAAAACTGTGACTTCAGAAGCTCATCATAACTATCCATCCCATTCAAAATCAATCCCCCATAACCAAATTTACAAAGCAGAACACCAAAAACCTCATGCTTCTACAACTAAAGTGTCACAAAACTATTACACCAGATTAGACTGAGTCTTTTATCTGCTTCTTTTAATAGAATAAAAAAGTGCATATTACAGTATTATACACACATGCATATAGCTTCTTTTTTATTGGTAAATTACACATGCAAACAACATAGCTGTTATATGGTCCACAAAGCATCTGTCATTTGCAAGAAGATTACAATTGCTTCATTCTGTCTTGCATGGACTTCAGGTATATTGGACCAGTATTTTTATTCTCCCTGCTAAAATTGTGAAAATCATTGCTCTAGGGCTTCTTGTAGAAGGGCACCAATAAGTGATGACTCATCTTTAGGGGCTAACAAGGCTTGGGATAGGAAAGAAATTCTAAAGCACATTTGGAATATTTTTGTTAAAGCAGGTTCCATATGAATTCAATGGGTTTTGAATATCTGTTAAGGAATAGAAGATTTTGGGTTGTCATATTCCTTGTGATGCATCATGGGGTTAGAGAAAAAATGGAAATTCCTTCTTAGAGAGCTAGCTAGACATTTACAAAAACATAGGATTGAGCAGAGAGGAGATGTTTTTCTGTTGCTAGATAACTCATGCACAGATGGTCCTTTGTTTCCTAAATATGGTTTCAGAGTTGTTTATGATACTCGCAGCAACATCAATTTTCAAATCTCCAGTGTTTTATCTGATCAATAATTGGTGATGGGTGCCAGCTAAATCTGATGTTCTGGTTGAAATTGAAGTTAAAGCATTCAAGGTGAGCTTGGGAAGAGGGATTCTGTTGCATGGCCTGTCTCCAAATCCAGTGTCGTCAATTGTGCAAATACATGGGAAGCTATCAGGTCTAAACTTCCAGTTGTGGATTGGTGGAGTATGATCTAGCACTCTTTTAGTATTCCAAGACACATTTATAAGCTAGCTGACCTTAGAAATAGGCTTAGCACTTGGGATCACTTATTTATTGAGTGCTCTTTTACCATAAGAATATGGAATCATATTGAAGGCAATCTGGGTACAATATTTTTCAACAAGGTGTCGGTACTTTTGAAGAAAAAAGGATCTCAAATCAGTAACCCGCAAAGTAGCCTGGGCTCTGGCATTGTATAACGGTGTTACCAAATCTAAAGAAAGCCTTTATCAAGCTATTAAATGGGATGCAAAAATCATGACTTTTTAAACCTCATTGCATAACAAAACCCTTTTTTTTTAATAACTACAAAACCTTTCTAAAGAAGAGCCCTTTGGACTCGCGCCTAATCATTAACACCTATAAGCAACTGAACCCACTCGCCAGAACCAATTACTGGGTAATCCAAATGCATAATTCACTACTGACGGGCTAAGCAGTTAATACAGTTTTAATGAGTGTAAGGGGCAGTTTTAGCTAAATATTTTGAGTTTCACACTTCAAAGTGTTCTAACTATGCTGTGCTTAGCATAATTCACTACTGACGGGCTAAGCAGTTAATACAGTTTTAATGAGTGTAAGGGGCAGTTTTAGCTAAATATTTTGAGTTTCACACTTCAAAGTGTTCTAACTATGCTGTGCTTAGTAAAATCTCATCTCATTCATACAATTATAAACTATATTTAAAAATATAAACTTTATACTTTGTATATGAGGGGGAATTTGCAGACTAACAGAGGGAGAAGAAAGAATATCATAAGTTAACGTGCGGCCGGAATAAAATTGCAAACTAGCATCTCGAGATTAACAGACTTGATTTGACATGGATCTCGAGTCTTATAGACTCGAGTTCTATGACAGGCAAGAAGAACAACGAAGGGACGATCTGACGAAGAACAGAGACGAACGCTGGGTGTACAGAGACGAATAGAGAAGACGAACGATCTGACGAAGTGGAATGATCTGATTGAACGCTAGGTGGTCTTCAACGATCTGACGAAGAACAGGAACGATCGCCGGGTGTACAGAGACGAACAGAGAAGACAAACGATCTGACAAAGTGGAACGATCTGATTGAACGCTGGGTGGTCTTCAACGATCTGACGAAGAACAGGAACGATCTGATTGAACGCTGGGTAGAATCTGCACAAAGAAGAACTTTGAAGGAAGACGAAGAAGTAAAACTCGAGTTCCACGTGGATTTTCTTCCACTTCAGGTTCCTCCGCTTATAAATGGAGTCTTAAAAACTCGAGTTTTATTTTGGAACTCAAGTTTTAGACTCTCGATAGGCTAGTTTCCAACATTATTTTAAAATGTGACAACTAATTAAATTTTTTTAAATTTAATGTTATTTGGAAATAAAATTCTTGTATATGAACTTCACAACAATTATATTTTACCTTCTCATTGACCATGAGAATCATCGACATGACATGCTCGAACGACGCCGCATCGGGGTCGAAATTCGGCCAGAGGTAGTTCTCCAGATACTGACTCACCTCCAAAATCATCACCCTCTGCAACGGCACGGGCTTTCTCCCTCCTTTGACCAGCAACTCCGTCTTGTAAATCTCCTTCACCAGCTCTGGGTCGAACCGCTTCTCACAGCCGGAGTCTTTACCTCCTCCACCTCCTCCGGCAGCTTTCGACCAGTTATCCTCCGCGATCTTTGTGAGCCGTTCCCGTTGAATCTCCGACAGCGTTATCGTGCTTGGCAGCGCAGACTCCACCGGCTTCTCCGCCGCCGGCTGCGTCGCCGACGATGTCGGATCCACAGGCACTCCGCCACCCTGTGCCGCTTGAAATCGTACGCGCCAGTCCCGTACACTTTCGTCATTGCGAGCAATTCGAGAGAAGAATCAAGAGGGTTTTGAAATTAGGGTTTTTTTTTTTTTTTTTTTTTGGGAATTTGGGTGATAAACCCGAACCCTATAGAGAGAATTGGGGTTTTTTTTTTTGGGTTTTTTTCAAAACTCAATAATTTTTTTTTTTTTTTTTGAGAAATAAAACTCAATAATTTGATAACGTTATTAGAGGCGGTGTAGGAATAACCCAGCGGCAACGGGCAAAAACTCGGGTATGTTTGTGGAGATGGGCTTAACCCGGTTCGTTTTCAGTTCTTTTTGTAGAGAGTAGGTGGGGGCCATTAAAACCGACCCAATCCAATATCTTGGATGAGGGTTTTAATTTTGGGCTCTAGTTGAGTCAAATGTTGATATAGGGTTTGTTTAAGAACTTTGTGCATTTTGAGTAGTTTATATGTATTCTGACTCTTATAAATATATATATATATATATATGTATTTTAAATAATGATTTTTTCAATTTTCTAACCCAAAAAAAAAAAAACAGGTTCTTATATTTAAAAGAAAAAACCATGTTAATTTTTATAAATAAAAAAAAGTATCTTTATCCCATATTTTCATGTAGTTTTTGTTTTTATTTGCTTTTTATGAGACTAGTAAGTTACCCGTGCGATGCATGAATAATATTATAATGTTTTATATAAATTTGTTTTTGGAAAATATTATACATATATTATAACATATTTATTATAAAACTTTGTTAGTAATGAGTTCATTATAAAAAGTAACAATTATAAATTACACACATATATCTATTATAATTATTTTGTTCAAGTAATGAGCAGTAATTAAAACAACTTTGAAGTAATATTGTATAATAAAAGTCAATAAAAGCAAATTAATTTATTCTATATTATTGATTTTTATTATGTGATGTAATAAAAAGCTTCATTACGAAATCTTTTTTTTCTTCAATGCTTTGTTATTGCGGTATGATGATGATTGTTATCATCATCAGTTTCTCCATCTTCAACGTTTGAAGTTTGGTCCGTCCATATTTGTTCAATTTTTTAGCTTTCATCACTTTTTTCTTTTATTGCATCATTTGTGTTAATAACTAATGAATTGGCACTAGGAGATTCTTGATTGGATCTTACAAAGTTTGGACTTTGTCACTAAGATTTTTCGTCGGTATTTGCATTTATATTAAATTGCAATGATGTGACAGTTTTTTGTAAATGTTTTTATTTTTTATTTTTGTTAATTTTGGAATAGTGCAGCAAAAAGAATTAATATAGCATATTAAATTGTGTATATACTTTTTTTCTTCCATACCTTTTTGTCATTTGAAGGTGCATAAAAAATCTTAGTAACTATTTAATTTTCAAAACCATCCTTCAAATTGAATTCATTCAAATGAAGTAGGAAAATCCATTTTTTCCCTAACTCTTTTTTTTTTTTTTTTTTTTCAAATCATTTGGGGTTCCTTCTCCAATATCAATAGCTTTACAATAATTTAAATAAGTTGTACCTCAATTTATTTTTCAACAAAATCTCTTGTAGATTTATTTAGGATTTTCTCGGCCTCTCGATCAAATATCACAAAATTTGTTTTGTTAGTTGCATCAAAAACTTCAATTTGAATCCTGTATTTGAAGTAGTTTGTAATTATATATATATAGTAGTTATAGTGAGATAAATATATTATAAATATTTGGAGAGTATGTAGTTAGTGTGAGTGCCTCTAACTTTGGGATAAAAAGATTTTTTTTTTTTTTTTGTTTCACATTTTGCACACCAAAATTATCCTGCTTGTAATTTGACATTCCTTTCACAAAGTACGCACAAAATGTAATACCAATCCATTGTTGTATCATGTTACTTATTGTTGCAATACCCTAGCAGATCACATCTTGCAATGAACTTTGAAATTAATATGTATTATTTTTTTAATGTAAATAATATGATATATTATTATTTTTTTACACAAATGATGAATATAATTTGAAATGATTAACAAACTTGTTTCGTAGGATCTCATTCAATGCATTTTATCTTAACTATTGTCTTCATATTATTTAAAGATAAATCCTCCTATGAAAATTGTTTCGCATGTATTTTTGGTATTTCTTGTATAGGATCATGTTTTTTACCATTCCTATCATTGAATTTTTTTAAAGAAAATATTAAGTTAATGGCATTTTGTGAGATAATATATGCCATTTATTAGACTTTTTATTATTATAAATTTTGGAAATATGCACTTGTCAATTATTTCAACAACCTCAAGGATCTCATGATTTATATATATTTTTGTTGCACTGATCGATGACAAAGAATTTGTCCACATAAATTGCATAGTACATTATTAATATACCAAAGCATATTGAATTGAAATTGGGGGAAAATGGAGGCATGATTTCATGAGAATGAGATTTTCTAAAAGTATCATCTATACGTGGGGGAGGAATAAGAGAGTTTGTAAGAGGGTAAGAGTTTTTGCTTTGATTTACACGTGGAAATGGTCAAACTTTGGTCATAATATGTAAGGTAATAACTAGGCTTAAGTTTTTCATAAGGTTTGGTCTACTTTTAAAAGGTAGTCAATTTTGTAGTGAATAACTTTTGGTCTAATTGTGAAGAACAACTCATATTTGATATAATAGTAAAAAGAAGTTACTATGATCTACTGGGTAACAGTAAAAAATACTTAATAAAAAGAGGTAAAAAAATGCTAAATTTATATAATAATAAAAATAAGTTACTATGATCTATTGGGTAATAGTAAAAAAAACTTAATGAAAAAAGGTAAAAATGGCTAAATGCAACATTAGAGTGCCACGTGACAGGACCTCATGTACTTTCACAAGAGATCTCTACTTATATATATATATATATATATATATATATATTGATTATTCCATGTAGTTAAAAGAATATCTAGGCGCGTACTACTCTTTTTCACTTATCTAAGTAAAATTATTAAATTTTAGCTTAAATGGTTTGAAAACCCCTTAACATCAAAGTTCTCAAAAAAATATAGTTTTTAGCAATTCAAAAATCTACTTTATCTATTTCAACAATTCACTTTATAATAAACCCAACATAAAAAATTCTATTTTAACATTTAGCTTATTAAAATAATATAAACAATACAATAAAATAATATATCCGAACACAATACACAATAGCTTCAACCACAGTAACCACCGCCTCCACCACGATTAGCCATTGTCACAACCACCAAAACCACTGCACAATTACCACCAACATCACTCACAATCGCAACCCTCAACCACCACAACTACAACAAATTGCAACCCACCACATTCAAAATAAATTAATCACCCAAAACCGTCATTATCACCACCCACAACCTGCAAATCGGAACCCCACCACCGAATCAATCAACCCACACCCATAACCCAAAGCCACCCCGTTCAACTCACACCCACAGCAAAACCACCCAAAACTGCCAAATCGTAACCTCAGTGAGAAAGAGGGAGACTAAGAGGCATAGAGAAAGAGAGAGACGAAGAGAGAGAGAAAGGAAAATAGAGAAAATGTAGAAAAAGAGAGACCTGGCACGAGAGAGAGAGAGAGAGAGAGAGAGAGAGAGAGAGAGGCTACAATAAGTTGCTAGTTGTAGCAATTTACTGTAGCAAGTTGCTAAAACTTTTTAGATTTCTCACCTTTGATGTAAGGCATGTTTTAGTATTTTGAGCTATAAAATAGCATTTTAGCAATTTTCACATCTTTGATGTGAATACTCTTAAATAGTAGTATAGATAATCTAAATAAAACTCTTCAATTTTAGGTAAATTAAAAATAATAAAAAAACAGTTTTTTTTTTTTTTTCACAACATTTCTCCATATCTCATAAAATTAGGCAGCACCTCTCCTTAAACTTTCTATGTTTTTTTTTTTTTCAACTTGGGTTTATTTCTAATAGAGTTAAACACGTTCAAAAAAAGAAAAAAAATGTGAGAGAGAAACAAAAAAGGAGGGAGATTTTATAAGTGACCTATAATTTAAAATTGTAAAACTTAATAGTTTTACTTAGATAAGTTGAAAAAAAGTTGTGGATAACTATATATTTTTTTTAACTACAGGGGATAATCTCATAAAAATACAAGTAAAAATTAAAACTACATGAAAATATGGGATAAAGATATGTTGTTAAAAAAAAAAAATTAACATGGATTTTTTTTTTTAATATAGGAACCTAGGTTTTTTTGTTTGGTTAGAAAATTGGAATGGACGTTATTCCAATTTACAAAAATAAAAAATAAATAAACAAAATAGAAAAGTCTCTGAGCGTGTCCTCAAAGGTTAGTGATTATTAAAAAAATATAGGTTAAAGTGCAAACTACACCTCTAAAATTTAGGAGTTTGTGGATTTTATTCCTTAAAATTATTCATAATCCATATTTTTCATTAAGTACCGCATAAATTTGCTACGCATGTTTAATTCATCCAATAAAACAATGCCATAACATTTTTGTAGCCTAAAAAAGATTTGAGTGATTAAAACAAAAATGACGTGGCATAATGGAAATGATATGATATCATTTTATTAGACAAACTAAACATGTGTGGGACTTAATGGAAAATATGAATAGATGAGCTGCTAATGCAAATGGAATATAACTTTAGGGGGTATTATAAAGTTGTGATTTCCAACTATGTTGTATTGGCTTTAATTTCATGCCAAATTTGATTGTAATTTCTTCAATCATTTTCCTTGTATGTATGTGGGTTTAATTCTAAGGGATGAGTGTGACAGACCGGTGTGTCAACGCCCAGCCTTGAAATGGAGAACAATCGGGGCCTTCGTTAGACCACCTGCCATGGCAACGCTCCCACACACGTGGGGCCCCGTTGGAGGCCCCTCTCTCTACGATTGGTTGTGCGCATATGCAGTGTGTGCATGGTTTGTGCGGGGCATCGGGTGCTCTCTCTCTCTCAGTGGAGGAAGGTAGGTCTACCTTTGGCAGTGTGATAGGAATCTGGGAAAAAATTGACCTTTGCCCTTTTTTAAAAAAAATCCAACATTTTTCCCTCTTTCTAAAACTAATTAGGGAAATGTCCCTCTTTTGAAACTCGATTTTTTCAAAATCGAGTTGAGCCCTATAGTGACATTTTTAAGGAGCCTATAGTGACGTTTTAAGGACCTATAGTGGCGTTTTGTAACTCGATCTCCATGAAATCGAGTTATAAGTAAAAAAAAAAAAGAAAAAAAATTGCATGTAACTCAATTTCATGGAGATCAAGTTACAAAACGCCACTATAGGTCCTTAAAACGTCACTATAGGCTCCTTAAAACGCCACTATAGGGCTCCAGAATTTTTTTTTTATAACTCGATTTTGAGAAAATCGAGTTTCAAAAGAGGGGCATTTCCCTAATTAGTTTGGGAAAGAGGGCAAAATGCTGGATTTTTTTTTTTTTTTAAAGGGGCATTTGCCCATTTTCTCCCAGGAATCTGACCCAAATTTTAAGGGATTACCAAAGGAAAGTGGAGTCGCCACCAATCATTGGGTTTTTCTAAGGTGTGATTGGTCACCTGTTTCTAGTTGATTTTTTTTACCAATCCTAGGCTAAGAAAAAGGGCATTTTTCCTAATCTAACGTGGATGGCAAAAAATCTTGATTCTTAGGTCCGGAAGTTTGGTTACGTGTGGGGAAAGTGTTAGACACCCCACAACTCTTGTCCAATGACAGTCCTTTGTTTTGATAAAACCTTAATTTTCGGAGATTGGTAGTAAAAAGTATGATTTTGGCATTGGCTTTTGGGGCTTTGCATGTATGAGGGCTTTGAGGTTTGGCTTTTGAATGGGTGTGGTCCCAATCTATGCTTTCCTAAGACATTCGGGCGAAGTACCAGATTTCCACGGCAAAAATCCGGCAACATGTCACCTTACTTTCGCAGTGGAAATTAGGCATCGCTTTACCTTAGGTGGCATGGACTGTGATAATCACACCAGAATAGGCGAGCAAGTATATATATACATACATCATGCACAATGCAAGCACACAGAGCAGGAAAGTAAATGCCTACATCCCTAAAGCATGGCCCAAAATATAGATGCAGGAAAATAAACAAGGGTCGCCATACTCTAGTGATGAGGACGAATGGTACATGGCATGATATACCTAATACAACCCATCTAAGAGAAAAAGGAGGGAGGAAGAAAGGGGGTTTAAAAGAGTACAAGGCCAAAAGGGAGAAGCTAGACCCTTAAATCTACTGAACATAGCCGCTTGGCTTATATCCACATGCTCACATCCTTACCCTTTTTGCTTACGCCTGGGAGACCGTGCCCTAGCTCCATGTGTCCTCACTCCATGTGTACATACAAAGGCAAAGACAAGAAACCAGTAGACAAGTAATGGAAGGAAATAGATGCAAAGAGCATATGAAAGAGGTATAAAGTAGATAAGCATGATAGACATGGCAAGCATAGCATATGGCAGGAGACATGACGAGCCACAAAATAAACAAGCAAACAAGAAAGCAAGAAGGCAAACAGGCAAACAAGAAAGAAGCAAAAAGCAAACAAAAGGTGGTGTCTGCGAGGGACAAATGTAGGTTTGGATCAAATGTCCATAACTTTATTGTGTTGAAGCATGGACGGCACACTAGCAAGCAAGACTCATGCATGGACATGTAAGCAAGCGTGTAAAGATGCAAAGAAAGCTAGCAAGTGGTACAAACAAGCATAGTAAGCATAGCATCGCATGGAGTGGGAAAGGGGAAAAATATGCACAAAGCAACCGGCATCTAGAGATGCCTCCCAAGTGGTTACACCTAAACAAGGCCTCGTAGGCATCAAATGTAACCACGCAACCCCAAACCCGCTAAGGGCGCCAAGCGTGGCTAAGCCTAGAACTAGAGACGCTAACATGGAAGATAAAGCATGGAAGCAAGCAAATATAGACATGCAAATAAGGATGATCCAAACCCTTTGATATGGGCGTGTGGATGATGATCAAGGCCATGAGAGGGTAAAAATCTAAATCCTACCAAATGGCCAAAACACAAGAAAGAAAGAAAAAACGACAAAAGGACTACAATAGCACATGGTATGACAAACATAGCCTAGATCTAGGCACACAAACATGGCATGAAGCGCACAAGCACATGGAAGATGGCATAAAGCATGTAGAGAACATAGATCCAAAAACATAGACATGTGCAAACATAGATCTAGACATATAGGCATAAAAACATGCATGTAAACATTTAAAAGCCTAGCGCATAAACATGACAGAACATGAATCCAAGCATATAAGCATGTGAAGGCATTGATATAGGCATAGGAGCATAGAACATCCGTACAAACATGTAGATCTAAGCAAGGCATAGCTAACAACATCATACAAGCATGTGAGCAAGTAATCCTAACATTAACCTCGAACAAAAAGAGGAACAAAGTATAGGAAAACATAGCATGAAGCATAAAGCACATAGATCTAAACATATAAGCATGTAAGGATGTAGATCTAAGCATAAAACATGGCATAAGGCATAAAAAACAAGGAGATTTAGGCTAGAAGCACAAATAAAGCAAGAAACGTGCTAAAGAAAGTCATAAATCATTTTATTCAAACAAAAAAAGCATAGTAAATGCTAGAAAAAGATTTAGAAAGTTAGGGGTGTGGATAGTAGCTACAAAGGTACATCCACACCCCTAAACCCCAAATCCAAAGTGTAGAACCAAGGAGAAGAAGATTAGGTATAAGAACTGTAAGGACACAAAAATAAGGCAGCCCAAACCCACTTAGAATAGTGAAATTGGTACTACCCGATTAGGCCCAAACCAATAGATATTTCTAAAGAGAGTGGGATAAAATAAGTTGGACTTAGCTCGAGGATTCAGATAGAGAAGGAATAACCAAAAGTCAAAGATTAAGTCTATCAACTGTTTTTTACAAGTTTGCCCAAGGACGATGTTCTTACACAAGGAAATACAATGTTCTCTTTCTTTCTTTCTATCATTGTTCTTGTTCTAATATCTTTTACTTGATTTTTTCTGGATCCCTTCATCTGGAAGTTCTCTTTCTTTATATACTCCTAAGCTTATTGCGTCCTAGCCCTCCATCTACAATCCTCCAGACTCCTTAAGACACTTGTCCCCTTAAACTTCTGTTGAAGGTGGTAGAAGGAGCTACTTAGCTGTGAATTCTACTATTCAGGTCATTTCCTCATCAATGCAGCTGATAAAGCTATTGCCAGACATTTAATGCAAAGGCAGTAGGTGAGCTTTCATTGGAAACTTCCTTCACCTATCTTGACTCTCTCTCTAAACACCATCCTCTCCATTTGGACTTTTAGGAAGTATTTTGTCTCTTCTCCTCCTATCCTCGAGCGAATTCCCTCCTTGGGTTAGAATGCTTTTATAGTGATAGTCACAGCTTGTTGTATCCTTCCTCGGTCCTTGGGTCCCTATAATAGCCCCCTAAAACCTTGCTATTAGCTCTAAGATAAAAGTAAGGTTTTAGTTTTGCAACCTTAATTGATATGTGCAAAACGCGTTCCCACGTGGTAACGTCTCTTCATTTGTCTTTAGCATGTTCCTGATGCTCCAGTATCCACGATCTTGTATTTATTGTGTCAGGCAGTTGCTTGTCCCTTCATATTCTACAATGCGATGATGATCCTACGATCCTCATTTACCCATATTTACGAGCGGGAATTTTACCGCTCATTTTTCACCCCTATATAAGGAGAGGTTGAGGCTAACTTTGCTCCATTTATTCACTTCGTAATTTTTTCGTTGAAGCAACAATCCGAGGAGAGATTCTTCTATTGCTTATAGGTGCATCTAGATTCATTTATTTTTATACGTAGATTCTTTGTTACCTACACCATAAATTTCCATGGGTAGATTTGCTAGGTTAGTGGATACCCCTAAAGGCATGGTTGCCTTTAGGGCTCAATATAGGATCCTTAATGGTGTTGAACTTCAACAATATGAGTTAGAAGAATGGCTGGTCATGAACAGACCTCCTAGCTTAGTAGTGATTCCAATGATCGCCTTCATAGAAGGCGGGATGGAAATTCTCATGGGTAGGGTTACTAGAGACTTCCTTATTAATTATAGGTTGACCTCCACATAATGCTCTCCCAACGTCTTTAAGGTCCTCGGTAGCGTCGATATGATAAACCGTAAGATGGGGACCAACCTCACATGGCATAATGTGAACTAGGTATATAATTGCCAAAAAGGGAAGGTAACCAACTGCTATATCAAATGTAGGGTCCTAGGCGTTAGGTTAATTTCTTGTATGCTTGAGTTAAACAAGGGCATGGATGAGGACTTCCTCATCATCTCGGGAGACTGGCATGATAGATTGCACTATCCTACCTAAGATGGGGAACCAAGTAGGGTTCCCACTGACATTAGATGCATGTAGGATTTTCATATTTATATAAAGAAAACTTTTATAAGGATTTTTTCTAATCTATGATTTATGTTGCAGGTTTATTGGCAGACGAACATCACACTGCCCCGACTAAGAGCTTAGTGAATTTTCCCAAGCTAAACTAGATCCTCAAGTCAGAAATTTTTCTTCACAAAGACGATTAGCTTTGGGTGGTACACGTGATCCTTGGGTTCAACCCTATCTCCAAATTTTTACAAAGCCCTAAACACGTAATCAAAGCTAAGGACCCAATGCTAGCTTTAATTGACGTAGCAGTTCCTGGCTTCCTAACAGCTCCTCTTCCATCCGGAACTCAAGACGCCCAACTTCCAACCCCGTCATAACCAAACTACTTTACTCCCAGGAGCAGCCCATACATACGGACAATGAAGTCAAGGAGCACACTCCCGAACCCACTCAGGAGGTCATAGATAAAGACTTTGAGATCTTCTACTAGTAAGAGGATCCCGAAGACCTCCCCGGCCCCTTCCATCATCGTCTACTTCCTGCTGAGGTCAGCAACAGCCAAGAAGAAGCCAACATCCCTGAAGGAATGGTGCTAGAAGAGAAGACCCCAGACCTGTTAGCGTTGCTCAAAGCCCATGCTGGGGGTGCTTCCCCAGCAGTTTCAGGATGCCCCGACCACTAACTCCTGCCCCCATGCGTGCGTCCTTTGGTGACGCCGCTAATAAAAAAAGAAAAAGAGGCTAAGGGGGCAAGGGGTCTAAAGGTGCTGAGGAGGGAGAGATCACACGCCCATCGCAATAGCCTCGAGCCAAGGAGCCTCGAATGACTAGGGCTTAACAGAAAAATATCACTCCCTTTGGGACCTCTAAAAGCTCTGAAGGGGGATAACATCCAAAGGCTTCGTATGGAAGCCTTCGTTCGTTCTGAGCTCGGGAGTCCTGGTCATGAACAATGCCTCCCTTAGGGATCCCTAGAAGGGCAGGTCGGGCATTCTTTCGTAATGCCTGGAAAATGCCCTTCTCCTTCCCGAAGATATGCATGAGCTGCAATCATTGCAAAAGCGTGAGGTCTTTCTTTCCCTTAAGAGAGACCTTGCCAAGGTATGTACTTAACCTTTTACTTTTGTAAATCTATATGAAACTTGTACAGATACTCACACTTAGTGATTTTGCAATCTATGCAAGCAGCCTTTGTGGCTGAAGCGTAGGTGGACCACACATTGGGCCAGGCCTGTGAAGCCGAGGGCAAGTTAAAGGTAGCTGAGAATGCCCATGTTGAGACCGAGCAGAGGCTCAAGGACTCCCTTTTCCACCTAGTTGAGGTGGAAAAATATTCAAAAATGCTGAGTCTGCTTTGGCTGGTTTTGAAAACAAGCTGAGGAGGCAAGGGTTTCCCTAAAAAAGGTCAAAACTCAGCTGGCTTTGGCCATAATGGCCATTGAAAAGACCAAACAGCAACAGAAATAGCTAGAGGCCAAGGACGCTAAGAAGGCTAAGGCAGAGCAGGTTGCCTATGATGCTGGCATGACCAAAATTGCCTTGAGTTTGACAGCCCAACTTAAGGATGTTGCTCGGGCCTTCTACCTCGATGTATGGGGTGAAGCCCTCAATGCAGCTGGGGTTAGTACTTAATCGGAGCTTAGGGCTCCTAATAAAGTATACTATTCTCTAGCTTTACGCCTTGCTCCTAGCCTCACTCAACCTTCAGCTGATCCCAGTTTTGCATCTGCCTCGGCCCAATCCACCACTACTTCAACTGCTACACCCGCGGTCGAAAAAGAGCAAGATCAGCCTCCTCTAGTATTTTTTGTGGACGTGGACTCGGAGGAGGTTACTGAAGTTAGGCAACTAAAAAGGAAGAAGAAAGAGAAAGAGAAAGAGAAAGAGGCCTCGGTGTAACTTAGTCACAGGTTAAGAATTATCAGCTAATTTTTTACTCGAGCCAATTTTAGTTGATGCCCTTATCTTTCTTTGACTGTTATCAGACTCCTGAACTTCAATGAACATATTTAATTTTTACTTTGCACCTTTTCATTTATCTATGTCTAATTTGTCTAAGTATAATTTCTGCTATTTCCTTTTCTAATATTATCTGAAACGTGGTGATCCATATTTAACTTAATTTATTCCTAACACTCTTCCATCCAATCTTGAATGAATCTTGAGAGAGTTGTTGGATTGATATTTAATGTAACTCATAACAATATTCTAACACTTAGTCAAAATTTCAAAGAAAACTTAACTTATCTTGGATTTAGAATGCTCAAAGACCAATCTGCCCAAAACTTCTGATCCGAGGAGGTGAGCAAGACTACGATTTTATTCATCACCTTGAAACTTTCACATAAAGGTTAATTTATTGTGACCCGAGGAGTTGAACAAGATCGATGTTCTATTTAACACTTAGAAACTTTTTGCATAAAGGTTAATTTACCCAAGGTTTGTGACCCAAGGAGTCAAACAAGACCAAGGTTCTATTTAACACTTAGAAACTTTTTGCATAAAGGTTAATTTACCCAAGGGTTGTGACCTAAGGAGTCGAACAAGACCGAGGTTCTATTTAACACTTAGAAACTTTCACATTAAGCGATTATGATATAACTTGTAGCTACAGTAATACATAAAGGAGCCAGACATGAGAAAAAAGAATTTCATATCATTAATAATAATAACGTCGTAGATTATTTACCTTCCAAGGGCGAGGAATCACATTTTCGTCTAAGTCTTTTAAATAATAAGCCCCAATTCTTGCCACTGATGTTATTCGGTACGGGCCTTCCTAGTTAGGGCCTAACTTCCCCCAAGCTGGGTACCTTACTGTTCCTACCACCTTTCTCAGAACTAAGTCTCCCAAGGTTAGTGGCCTTAACTTCACTCCTTTGTCATACCCTTGCTTAAGTCTCTGCTGGTATTGTGCCATCTTCACTACAGTCACTTCTCTTCTTTCCTCAACCAACTCCAAGATGGTCAAGAGTAAGCGATTATTCTCCTCGACGCTAAACTGATCAATTCTTAGGGTTGGGAACCTTGATTCAATAGGGATTACTACTTCAGCCCCATAAGTCATTGAAAAAGGAGTCTCTCTAGTTAATATTCGGGGTGTAGTGCGATAAGTCCATAATACATGGGGTAATTCATCTACCCACCTTCCTTTTGCATCATCGAACATTTTCTTAAGTCTAGACACTATGGCCTTATTTGTAGCCTCAGCCTGCCCATTCCCTTGTGGATAAGTAGGAGTAGAATATCTATTCCTAATCCCCAATTTTCCACAATACCTTCGGAAGGCCTTACTATCAAATTGAAGTCCATTGTCCGAGATCAATGTTTGTGGGACTCTAAACCTGGTGACAATATTCCTCCATATAAACCTCTTAGCATCCACGTCCCTGATATTAGATAGAGGTTCAGCCTCTACCCACTTAGTAAAATAGTCTGTCCTGACAATGAGCCATCTTCGGTTTCCCGTGGCTTGAGGAAATGGCCCCACTATGTCTAAACCCCACTAAGCAAATGGTCAAGGACTGGAAATTAGGTTTAAAGCCCCTTCTGGTTAATGAATATTTGGGGCATACCTCTGACGCTGATTACACTTCTTAACATAATCTTGAGAAGTTTTCTCCATGCTCGGCCACCAGTATCCTTGGGTAAGGGCTTTATAGGCCAAAGACCTCCCACCTGTATGACTCCCACAAATCCCTTCGTGCAACTCGTTTAACAAGGGCTCCACTACCTCGGGATGTACATACAGTAGATAAGGCCCCGAGTGAGAGCATTTATACAACTTCTGCTTTTCGGACAACCAGTAACGTAGGGCCTTCTTGCGTATCTTTTCTACCTCGCCCTTATCCTCGAGTAACAGTCCTTGCTTTAAGAAAGTTACCAGGGGGTCCATCCAACTTGGCCCAACCTAGATACTATGCACTTTGACCAAAAGGTTCTTTATAAAGCTAGGATGGGCCATGTCTTCAACAATGACGACCTGAGGTAGATTTGACCCCAAAGAAGTTGCCAGCATAGCCAAAGAATCTACATGAGAGTTCTGTCCCCTCGGAATTTGTCTTAAAGTGAAGCTCTTGAAACGGGTCTGAGCCTGTCTAACCTTAACAAGATACCCTTGCATGCGTTCATCCCTAGCTTCAAACTCACATTGACTTGCCCTACAATCAGCCGAGAATCTGAATATACTTCTACAACTTCTCCTCCTAATTTTTTAACCATTGCCATCCCAGCCAATAAAGCTTCATACTTAGCTTCATTGTTCTTGGCCAAAAAACTCAAACAAAGTGATTTCTCCATCACCAGCTCCTCCAGGGTTATCAACATGATCCCTACTCCTAATCCTTTTCAGTTAGCTGCTCCGTCCATGTACACCTCCCAGGTGGCAATAACATAAATCAAGACCATTATAGCTTATACTATCCCTTTCCTATCATCTGTCATGCTCTTAGTAAACTCCGCCACAAAATCTGCCAAGACTTGTCCCTTTATGGCAGTATAAGGCATGTACCTGACATTATAGGTACCCAGCATGGTTCCCCATTTAGTAATTCTGCCCGTGTAATCTGATTTTCATAGGAGTGCTTGTAAAGGGAGCTAGGTGAGCACTACCACAGTCTGTGCTTGAAAATAATGTGGAAGCTTCCTCGTGCCATGTACAATGTCCAACACCACTTTTCCAAGGCTAAATAACGTGTCTCAACTTCGTGCAGGGATTTACTAACATAGTAGACGGGTCTTTGTACTCCATTCTCATTCCTGACCAAAACCAGACTAACTGCGTAATCCGTGACTACAAAGTATGCATATAATACTTCTTCCTTCTCAGGCCTAGAGAGGATAGGAGGGCGTGACAAGTACTATTTAAGCTCCTCAAAAGCCAACATACACTCCTCGGTCCATTGAAAGTCCTTCCACTTGTGGAGAAGTTGAAAAAATGGACGACACCTATCTGCCGACCAGGAGATAAATCTATTCAGAGCTGCTGCCATCTCTGTTAACTTCTGTACCTCCTTAGGATTCCGAGGAGGATGTAGATTATTAATGGTTTTAATCTGATCGGGATTGACTTTAATTCCTTAGTGTGTGATCATGTAGCCTAGGAACTTTCCTGAGCTGACCCCGAAAGAACATATAGATGCATTTAAGCACAGTCTATGTTCCCGCAATACTAAAAATACCTCCCTCTAGTCTGCCAAATGCTCCTCAACTTGTTTGCTCTTTATCACCATGTCATCAATATATGCCTCCACATTCCTCTTAATTTGTAACTCAAACATTCGTGTCACCATTCTTTGATATGTGGATCCTGCATTTTTAAGGCCAAAGGGCATCACCCGATAATGATAATTGCCAGTATGAGTTCTAAAGGCAGTCTTTTCTTGATCGGGTAATGCTAAAGGTATCTGATGATACCCTTGGAAAGCATCCAAGAAACTCATCCTTGGATGTCCAACTGTTGCATCCACCAATTGGTCAATTCGAGGAATGGGAAAGGGATCCTTCAGGCAAACTTTATCCAGATCCATAAATCTACACACATGCGCCATTTCCCGTTTTTCTTCTTCACCACCACAGTAATGGCCAACCACTCGAGATAAAAGATTTCCTTGATTACCCCTGCCTACTTAAGTTTATTCACCTTAGCTCTTACTGCCTCAGCATGCTCTTTTGACGAGCGTCAAGGTGGTTGCTTTCGTGGAACCACATCTGAATTCATATTCAACTGGTGACATATAAACTCTGGATCAATTCCAGGCATGTTATAAGTGCTCCAGGAAAACACATCAATATTGTCTTCCAAAAACTTCACCAACACTGCTTTCTCCAAGGGTGGCAACTAAGACCCCACTTGAAAGTACTTCTCTTCATCTTGACCAATTAAGACCTTTTCCAATGCCTTGGATAGCACCCCCTACAACTCGGTCCCAAGTCCTACATCGAGACCCTTTGATTGCTATGGGATTCATTCTTCTTAGGCCATGGCTTGATCCGTGGGATGCCGTGTAATGGCTGCTATTAGACACTGCCTAGCCATTGCTTGACTTCTTACTAATTCCCCTACTCTTCCTTGTGTGGGGTACTTAACTTTCAAATGTAAGGTTAATGAAACTGGCCCTATAGCATGAAGCCATAGTCTGGCCAGGATAGCTATGTAAGGGGAATAGGCTTCGACTATAATGAAGTTAACTTGAACCTCCTTATCCCTAGCCTGTACAGGTAACCTTATCATCCCGCGGGGAATTACCAACCTCTCATCAAAGCCCACCAGTGGTGAATTGTACTTCTCTAAGTCCTTGGGCCAAAGATTTAACCCTTTATACAAGTCCAAGGACGTAATCTCCGCTCCATTTCCTTGGTCTACCAGGACCCTTTTCACATCATACCCCATCGATCCAAATGATTACCACCAAGGCATCATCGTGTGGCTAGAATGTCCCTTCCTTATATTCTTTTAAAAAACCTAAAGTGGGCATGGCCACCATTTTGGTCTTTTTGTGAGCTTAGCTCCTGTCTTCCAGATCAAGACCTGAAACCACAGACATAACCCCCAAGCAGGCTCCAGCATCACCCCTGGGCTTAGCAAAAATGATATTAATTATGCCTAAGGCTGGTTAAGGAGCTCCATCCCTCTGATACCCAGCTTTGGACTACCCAAATTGGCCAGCAGGTTGGTGCAAGAACTGCCTCAACTTCCCTGCCTTCACCAGTTGACCCAAATGATCGCACATAGTCCTACAATCCTCAATTGTGTGTCCTTTTTCCTGAAGATAATGGCAATAAAGGCTCTAGTTTCTTTTGGATGGGTCCCAACCCATTTTATTGGGCCATTTGAAATACCGTTCATTTTTTTATCTTTTCCAGTATCTGATAGATAGGCTTTTTAAACAACGAACCAACAACCTGAGCACTCGAGACGATGCCTGGTTGGAGAAATCTCTCCTAGGCCGGTTATTGTGATATCCTCATCCCCTAGGATCCCTCATGTCAAGGAAAACTTTTGCCTTGCCCTTTCCTTGGGCCTGATCTTCCTCTACTCGCTTATACTTATCAATGCAATCCATTAGATGTCACATACGACGAGCAGGCTTCATTGTTAATGACTTCCTCAACTTGTGCTCGTTGGAAGCCCTATTTTAATAGTTCTTACTGCCACATCCTCAAAGTCCCCATCTATTTCATTGTAAGTTTCCCAATATTTGTCCGAGTAGGCCTTGAGAGTCTCACCTTCCCTCATCACCATAGACAATAGGGAGTCTAAGGGCTTCGGAACCTAGCACATCACAAATCTAGCCCCAAATGCCCTTGTGAACTCTTCAAAGGACCTTATTGACCCCTTTTCCAAAGCATCAAACCACCGTATAGCCACAAGCCCAAGGCTAGAGGGAAATACCTTGCATAAGAGGGCTTCATTATCTGAATGAACGGCCATCTTCTGATTGAAGTGACTCACATGCTCAACTAGATCAGACCTTCCATTATAGATAGTGAACATTGGTTGTGAAAAATGATCGAGAAGCCTAGCCTTATTAATTCTTCTAACAAAAGGTGACTTCAAAATTTGACGAAGTACCTTACTCATTGCGTCATCCCCCATGCTCTAATGAGATGACCCTTGCCCATGCTTAAACTTACCCTTTTCTAGTTTATCCAAGCGAGAAGATGCCGAGAAAGGCTTACTGGAGGGGGTTCTAAACCTATGGCAATATGAGTAATCCTTACTTTCCGTTGATCCATCACTTGATGAAGGTGACGAATTTCTTCTATCATGCTCCTTTCACTGTAAATTCTTATGCAAATGGTCTATCTCAAGCTTCAATATCCGCGTTTCCTGTTCGTGTGAAACATGGCTCCCAGTCCTTCAGTGGCTCCTTTTAGTATGCTCCATATAGTATGATTCTACCATAACACTAGGTGTATGGTGTCTATCTCTCCTTCGCTCCAGGTTAACAAATTGGTTATCCCTTTGTGAACCAACGGATTCTTCCCTATTCTGCTCCAGGTTAGCCATGGTTGTTCTCTACAGACGATGCCAATTATAAGGACACGAAAATCAAGTGGCCCAAACCCACTTATAATAGTGAAATTGGCACTACTCGATTAGGCCCAAACCAATAGATATTTGTAAAGAGAGTGGAATAAAACAAGTTGGGCTTAGCTCGAGGATTCAGATAGAGAAGGAATAAACAAAAGTCAAAGATTAAGTATATCAAAGGTTCTTTACAAGTTCGCCCGAGGATGATGTTCTTACACAAGGAAATACACTGTTCTCTTTCTTTCTTTCTATCACTGTTCTTGTTCTAATCTCTTTTCCTTGATTTTTTCTGGATCCCTTCATCTGGAAGTTCTCTTTCTTTATATACTTCTAAGCTTATTGCATCCTAGCCCTCCAACTACAATCCTCCAGACTCTTCTTAGGACACTTATCCCCTTAAACTTCTATTGAATGTGGTAGAAGGAGTTGCTTAGCTGTGAATTCTATTGTTTAGGTCACTTCCTCATTAATGCAGCTGATAAAACTATTGCCAGATATTTAATATGGAGGTAGTAGGTAAGCTTTCATTAGAAACTTCCTTCACCTACCTTGAATCTCTCTCTAAACACCATCCTCTCCATTCAGACTTCTAGGAAGTATTTTGTCTCTTCTCCTCCTATCCTTGGGCGAGTCCCCTCTTCGGGCTTAGAATGCTTTTATAGTGATAGTTACAGCTTGTTGTATCCTTCCTCGGTCCTCAAGTCCCCACAAGAACAATACCTTGTGTTTTTGGTGAAAAGAAGAATCAAGAGGTTTTGATGTGTTTTTTGTGTTTTAGAGAGAGTATAAAGATGTAGAAAACATCCAGGTAGAGAGCAGGACCTAGGGAGACTCTTTTTGGTCTGGGAGGTGCCTAGGGCTTTTATAGCCCTAACACGATTTTCGAGGTAGCAGCCCTTATAGGGTCGCCACCCTCAAACTTCCTTAGATCGGGTTGATCTTGAAACCCCTGGAAATATCTTGACTTCTTGTTTCCGAAAATGTGTGGATCTTGAAAATCTAATGGTCGGATCAAAATTTATGGCTCTCGGAAGTTAGCGGTGCATCGATCGGTGTGTTTTCTCGGTTTTCGTAATATCTCGGCCATTCTAACTCTGATTTCAACCCATGAATAGTTGCTAATAATTTGATAATCTTCGCAATGGCGTTGGTTCTAACCCGTTTTGAAGGCTAGATCAAAATTAGGGTTTTTGGGCCCACCCGAGGTCAATTTCGAATCAAACTTGGTCAAAGTGGCAAAAAATCTCAAAGAAGCTTGGGTTTGATGAAAACTATGAAAAATGTTGTTTCGTGAGGATTTCAACCTTGTTTGACCTTTGGTCAACTCTAAGGTGACCAGGGGCATTTTGGTCATTTTAGTTGAAAAAGGCACTTGGGGTGCTTCATTGTTTGAACGGGTTACGCCACATCATTCTGGATGTCCTCGTGGCCCCATGGAGCAAAAATAATATTTTAGGATTTTTCAGGGTCCGACATGTAAATCGAGGGCAGACAAAATACGGTATCAACACGGTGAAGACTCAAGCTTTAAAGGATGAACAAGTGGATTTCATGACTGTCTTGTGAGAAGCTTACCCGCGAAAAGAGCTACGTGCCGAGCACATGATTGGAAGATGAAGAGTCGTGCCAGACTGTATTTTTCGCAAGTGTCTCGCGGGTAAGGCCAACCTGCGGAGGACCTGCAAAACTTTCTATTTGGTAAAAAGTTATGTTTTGCTTTACCATGTCTTTACACACACTATATATACTATTATTACCCACAAATTGTAAGGAGTGCTTTTCAGAGAGAAAATCCTAGAAAATACACTTGAGAGTTAGAGATTATCATACCCACAATCATCTACACATTTCCTTATGGTTTTCCTCAACTGCTCAACTCCTTGAGAGGTTGCTAGCCCAAACACTTGCCACACCCATTCTGAGTGTAAAGTGATATTTGGTGCTATTGGAAAGCATTGGAAGGAGCCATTTAATGGCGGATGCAATCGGGTTGAATTGTGAGATCCGAAAAACTAGAGAAGACAAGGCTCCGAGAAGTCAGTTGGTAGCAGGAGCTTGGAGGGCTCAAGTACATGGGGTAGACTAGGCTTGTAGGGTCTTTTGTTATTCGTGTACTCCAACTTTATTATCTAGTGGATCAATTTTGACTTGAGAGGTCACAGAGAGGTTTTTCGTCGAGTTCTTTGGTGCACCAATGGGCCTTGGCTTTTCTGTCAACTCTTGACAAGTCCAAAGTTACCATTAATTATATTTAATACCACTATATAAATATAATTGCACTCTAGGCCTTATTAATAAATTATATCCCAAGACTTTATTGTACATGCAACCCCTTCATAAAATATTCATAATAATACAAAGTCATGAATGTAGATTGCCACTTTGAAGATTACTACATCTTAATTCTTGAGTACCTAATTTAATCTTTTAAGTTATTCATTATATATTTATGAAATCCAATTTCATAAATATACACTTTAGTAACTCCTTACTAAAGTGGTTAGGCCTAACATTTTGAATAATTGAACTCATTAAACTTATCTCAAGGGAATATTTTATATCTCTGTTAAGAGATTATGAATTTCATATTGAAAATATATGTTCCATCAACATTAAATGTGGCTGCCCAACATACTGAGATTTTGATCGTAACTTTAGATCCCATTCTTAATATATCAAAGCAACCTACACTTTATGATCAGGTCCATTATTCTCTCAAGATTAAGAGTTCATGTAAAAAAAAGTCGTGAGATTTATTATTCATTTGACAGTCGTTAGGAGAATAATAAATCTCATAACGATCCAGTTCAATATGTCTTAACTCTTAAAACATATCAACATACCAACTAGAAGTCTCCACTTTCATGATCAAGACAAATACATAGCATCATACAATAAGATTTAAGGGCACTAATCCTAACAATTGGCTATGCTTTGCTCGGATTTATGTGTTCATGTGCTTTTCGCCATGTTTTATGCTTAGATCTGCATCCGTACATGCTTATATGCTTGGATTCATGTTCTTCCATGTCTATGTGCTAGCTCTCACATGTTCACACACGTTGCCATGCCTATGCCTAGATCTATGTTTTCACATGCTTGTGTGCTTGGATCTAGGCTTTCACATGCTTATATGCCTAGATCTATGTTTTCACATGCTTATGTGCTTGGATCTACGCTCTGCTTGCTTTATGCTATCTTCCATGTGCTTGTGCGCTTCATGCCATGTTTGTGTGCCTAGAACTAGGCTATGTTTGTCATGCCATGTGCTATTGTAGCCCTTTTGTCACTTTATCTTTCTTTCTTTCTTATGTTTTGGCCTATTAGTTCGGACTCGATCTAGAGCCTATGGTCTTTGTCATCGTCCATACACCTTGGCCCATATCAAAGGGTTTGGATCACCCCATTTTACATGTCTATGTTTGCTTGTTCCTATGCTTTATGCTTGTGTTAACCTCTCTTGTTCTAGGCTTTGCCATGTTTGACGGCCTTGGTAGGTTTGTGGTTATGTGGTTACTCTTGACGCCCATGAGGCTATGGTTGGAGGTAACCATTTGGGGTGCATCTCTAGATGCTGGGTCGCTCCGTGTTTATCCTCCCTTTTTTCCGCTCCACGCGATGATATGCTAACAATGCTCACTTGTGCCACTCTTTGGCTTTATGGGCATCTTTACACGTTTGCTTACATGTCCATGCATGAGTCTTGCTTGCCAGTGTGTTGGCCATACTTCAACACAATGAAGCTATGGACACCCAATCCAAACCTACACTTGTCCCTCGCGAACACCACCTTTTGTTTGCTATCTTGCTTGTTTGCCTACTCGCATATTTGCTCGCATCCTGGTTGTTATGCTTGCCATATCTATCTTGCTTGTTCGCTTTGCGTCCTCTTGTTATTATTTATGCATTTCCCTCCCATTGCTTATCTGCTAGTTTTCTTGTCTTTACCTTTGCATTTTCATGCATGGAGTAAGGACACATGGAGCTAGGGCGCAATCTCCTAAGTGCAAGCAAAAAGGTCACAGATGCAACCATGTGATCGATCCGAGCGGCTGCAGTCAATTGGTTTAGGATTTAGCTTTTTCCCTTTGGTTATGTACTCTTTTAAACCCCCTCCTTCCTCTTCCCTTTCTCTCTTAGATGGTCTGTCTTAGGTATATCATGCCTTGTACCATTTGTCCTCATCTTTGGAGTATGGCGACCCTTGTTTATTTTCCTCTACCTATATTTGGGCCATACTCTAGGGATGTAGGCATTTACTTTCTTGCTATGTGTGCTAGCATTGTGCATGATGTATGTATATATATACCTGCTCGCCCCTTTTCGGTGTGACTATCACAGTTCATGTCACCTAAGGCAAAGTGATGCCTAATTTTCATTGTGAAAGTAAGGTGACGTGTCACCAGATTTTCGCCGTGGAAATCTGGTACTCGGCTCGAACGCCTTAGGAAGCATAGATTGGGACCAAACCCATTCAAAAGCCAAACCTCAAAGACCCTATGCATGCAAAGCCCTGAAAGCCAATGCTAAAATCATGTTTTTACTGTCAATCTCCAAAAATTAAGGTTTTATCAAAACAAAAGATTGTCCTTTGACAGGCATTGTGGGGTGCGTAACACCTTCCCCACATGTAACCAAATTTCTGGACCTAAGAATCAAGATTTTCTTGCCATCCACTTTAGATTAGGAAAAATGACCTTTTTCTTAACCTAGGATAGGTGATAAAATCAACTAGAAACAGGTGATCAATCACACCTTAGAAAAACCCAATGATTGGTGGTGACTCTACTTACCTTTGGTAATCCTTTAAAATTTGGCCTAGATTCCTGCGATAACACTAGAGGTAGATCTACCTTCCTTCACCGAGAGAGAAAGCACCTGAAACTTCTCGCAAACAACATATGCATCATCATTGTACGAAAGGGGCCCTCCAAGGGGGCCCTATGCACACAAGAGCTATCGCCACGGTAGGTGGTCGAATGAAGGCATGGCGGCGGCAATTTTTCGCTCAGTCCAATCGAGGCCAGGCATCGACAGATTGGCAATTCCACTAGGGATCGATGAGAGTTTAGCCTTTAGAGCTTTTGATAAAATCGTAATCTTCGGACATTGGCTTTCAAAAACATAGAAATTGGCATTGGCCTCTAAGGCTTTCCTTTTGAAAAAGGCTTCTACTATATTCTAGTAAACCGTTTCAAAAGAGCAAATATCTTTTTCCAAAAAAATCCTTTTCTAAAAGGGAGGCTTTGAGGTATTTCACATGGGGCTTTACTGCTTTCCTCACATGCTTTACCGCCTTCCTTCACATGCAAACATAGGGTAGCAAAATTTAATTTCCACTACACCTTTATCTGCTTTCCATATATATATATATATATATATATATATATTGTGCTTTGAAAAAGTCTTTCCCCTTCATTAAGGATTGCATGACATATACACCCTTTTTTAGCCGGACCTGGGCTTCGCACTACTGGCATAGTCACATCACTTTGGGGATTTCTTCACCCCATCACTATCGGCAATGTTACCCATAGTTAGATTTGGTGCTGATGTTATAGGCACTTCTGGGTCCATGGGTGGACAGGAGTCGCTGAAAAGGCCCCCTCGATCCTTCCTACCTTGTAACTTCCATGAAGGGAGGGGTATGGCAATTGAGTACCCTAGGATAGGAACCACATACCGGTTAAGCCTTTGCATACAGTTGGCCTAGTTATGTCAAACCCGTGTTTCTTATAAGCCAAACATTAAAAAGGATCAACTGAGCCACAAATATCAAATAAAAGGGAATAATGAGAGACATAGAAATCAAAAATTCAGTGATCAATAAACTATGAATTTCTCAAAAACACTTCTCATAAAATAAAAAGGAAAAAGTTATTTTCCCACCAACAATGAAAACCCAACAGAAACTCAATATGCCACCCCCAAAAAAAAAAAAAGAAGGAATCTTTATAGCTATCAATGATGAAACAGAATAATAACAGAGCAAAACCGCAACAGCATTAAATCATTTTGTATTGCTTGCCTAATATGTTAGGCATTCAGAATAGTCAGCTTCATTTGCATCCTTCTTGGTATGCAGAAATTTCCATTCTCATAAGTGGGCAAATATGGCCATAGCTTCTTCAACAACTAGTGTTATTGTTGATGAACTTTCTAAACCAATCTGCAGAGCATTAATAACCACACTTGAATCACACTAAAAATATTCCTCTAAATTCCCACTTCTAAGGAAAATTGGGTAAAATTTTAACTAAACCATTACCCCACCATTATTAATGTAGAGACTAGAAAATTGGGTATTGCGAGCCTTTGCTGTATATTTCAAGCGGTTAGTTTTTTTTTTTTTAATTGAGAAAATTATAAAACGGTGTTTTAACGTTGTGAAATAGTATAATTTATCACTTTTTAATCCTAATATTTAAAACCAAAAACAAATAATAAAAAAATCCTAACCCAAATACCTAAATGAAAACAAAATAAATTCTAACCCAAATACCTAAAAATCAAACCAATCCAACCAAATATCCAAACATAAAGCATATTTAACATTCAATTAAAAAAAATTACAGGTGATGGTTCCAATAAAGTGGGAACCATACCTGCTAGTACTACTTCTACTCAAACTTAGATTGCTTCAAAGGATTTGCCTTTCCACCTACAAATCCAGAAAAAGAAAAGCTAAAGAAAAACCTTTTAATTTTTTATTACACAGATTTGAAATTGAAATCAATCAATGACAAATGAAATCTACAATTGAATCCAAGAGAGAATTAAATAAATCTAAATTTGTACTTGATAAATGAAAAAAATTTAAACTCTTCGCCAAGAATGTTGATTCATGAAGCATAAAGAAATTGAAGAGACCAAAAAATACTCTCTGCTTTGTAATCCACAAATTACCCTCAAATTATCCAAAACAATTTTAACTCAAAAATCCAAAACCAAACCAAAGCAACACACATACCCTAACCATAAACCAAATATAATCCTATAATTGATCAAAACAAAATCTGACCCAAATGGCTAAATCAAAACACTCAAACATAAATCATAGTTATCGTGCAATTTTAAAAAGAATAAAGAAAACCTTCACCGGTAATGGTTCCTATTGCATGACAGTGGTGGCTACCCTAAAATTCATCTCTCTATTGATCTCTGTTCTTCATCTATTTTAACGGGATCATTATCTTGAATGAAAGCACTTTCGATCTCTCTTTTGTAACGTTATCGATCTATCTTTCGATCTCTGTTCTTCTGCAGTTTATGAAATCTCTTTGTATCTCTCTGCTCTTTTGTATTTTTTCTCTTTCACCAAACCGTTTCACCAAATTGTCTACCTTTATGGTCTGGGTTTTGGACAATGAAGAAGGGATTTAGCCATGGAGTGCGTTTTGGAAGATGGAGAAGTGGAACAGAGAGGAGGAACGGGAGAAATAGAATAAAAATCAAAATTTCATTTCTCTCTTTCTCCGTACAGGGGTAAGCCTTTTGAATGTAATTTACTAATTTATTAAGTGGTTCATTTTTATTTTTTATTTTTAATACTGGGGGCTCTCAAAAGGTGTTTTAATGCACTAAAATGCTATAATTTATCGTTTTTTAATTGTGCATATGGCAGAATTTTAGATAGGCTTTTTTTTTACATGACAGTACCTTCTTAATTGTAGGAAAAAGCTTCTGCTATTATATATAGTATATGATATATATATATATATATATATATAAAGATTACTGAGCATATGAACCTTAGTGAAAAGGGAGAAAATCTAAGGTGGTGGATTTACTTGGATGGACCTGACGACGCAAACAAAAGCTGTCAAACATGAACGAACCATGTATGAACAGACATTAGGTGGACGGATTCATCTAGAAGGACAGACTACTTAAAAAAGCCAATAGTGGACGGATCTCCTCTGGACGAGCCTAGGGTGGACGGACCAAAAAACCCACGTAGAACTCAACTAATATGAAAGGTTATGATCTTTTAATAGGTACCTTTTGGTATATCCAATTTGAATGGTTGTTGTTTGTATTTAGACCCCTTAAAACACACTCAGATTAACCTAGTAAATTAGCCAAGTGATTACTTAGTCAAATTTCAGATCTAGGTTAACACAAATATATCATATCAATGTAAAGTGCGGAAAATAAAGAACACAAAGATATGATGACTCAGGAAACCAAACCGGTAAAAACCTGGGGAGGATTTAACCTAGCTATCCTTAAGGTAAAACTGAATCCACTATGAAAGAATTGAAGTTTACACAATAGTGACTTAGACCACTAAGATCCTATTACTACCTTGAGTAGGAAACTTACTACCATGACCACGTGACAGCTCCGAGTCCATGGACTACTTCTTTCTTGGATTCCCAGCAAGTACAAGCACTCCCGCTTGGGTAACTTTAAGCTCTTATTGCAGCAATTAGCACCCCCGCTTGACTTCCTAATGCTACCAACCAGTAGAATTTACTGACACGACCACGTGCAAGCTCCGAATCCACGGACTCCTTCTTTCTTGGATTCCCACTAGCTACAAGCACCCCCACTTGTGTATTCTTTAAGCTTTAATGGCAGCAACTGAATTGATCATCAAGGTGTAGAAAATATCTCCTGCTTGAAAACCCTAAGTTTGTGTAAAGGAAAGCTCCTCTAGATCTCACAAGAAATTTACACAAACCGCAATATGAGCAAACTTTAGAGAGCCTTTGGGTACAAAACCCTAAAAATAAAAAGAGGCACAAGAGGCACTCTAATCTCTCTAAAAACCACACAAAAAACGTTTTAGGGTTTCCCTTATATATAGGAGAGTTTTACTTGAACCCTAATACGTTTAAGTAGAGTTTGGGCTGAATTGGAACTCTGCAAAAAAATAAATCTGCACGTGGTTCGATCGATCGAGTCTAATTTTCGATCGATCGAGCCTTGCAGATTTAGTCCAATAAATTCTGCAATCACTCGATTCCAATTTCACAAATAAACATACTTTGAGCAAGCCTAAACCTAGACTCTATATTTTGATCATGGTTTGCCAACATAATACAAATTGAAGTTCTAATGCATTAGTTCCTAATTTCTTAGAACCTAACACCATCTCATTAATTTTTTAATATAATTTCTTATTATGATTTTGTAGCTGATAAAGGTAATCGTAAATGCACACACAGAGATAAATGGAGAGAGATTGAGAAAGGAATTCTAGGACTGTGATGTAGGACAAAATATTCTAATTAATTTCTGTAATCTTTTATATTTTGTATTTTTACGTAATTTTCGTTATTTTAGGTTTAGGGCATTTATTTCCTTATTTTTTGGTGTTTTTAATGTTGTTTAGTCAAATTAGGGTTTTATATGCTTTCGTAGCCACCTTAAGGTTTCTAGTTGCCCTAGGTTTTGTTTTTACTATTTAAACGCATTGTAGCCTCCAAAGGCAATTCAGTTTTTTAAACTATTATCAATAAACACAAATGTTTTGTCAAATTTTCTTCTGGCGGATTCCAGTTTTATTCTCCTTGTGGATTCAGTAAAACCCCTCGTGGATTCAAGATTTACTACCAGGAACTAACAGTTTAGTTTCTATTCCATCAAAAGAGAATCGTGTGTACTTTCTTTAGGTTTCCACGACATTAGATTGTCAAACTGCTACCATGTCAAATCATCACTCATCTTCAACCCTGACTCTTGACACCTTCATATACTGCAAGAACCACTACTAGTATAGGTATTTTTAACAACAAAAATTTGTGTTAAATATTATTTAGGTTTTGTTATTTGTTATTTTTTTTTTAAGATTTAATTTTGTGAAAAATAATTATTAATATAACTCATATTTGTAGTCTAATTATTGTGTTGATGGTTTAATTAGGCTGACAACTGTTCACAGTTGCTTATTCTTCACTGTCATCATTCTTTTGAACCCTTGGAAGGGTGAGCTTCAGTAATTTGAAATAAAATGATTTAGAAAGAAGATAAAGTTTTTCACTTACCAAAAAAAAAGGAAAGAAGATAAGGTTTTAGTCAATAGGCTTTCTATGTTGCTCCTATGGGCATAAGGCTAATCTTCATTTTCCAGTATTCAAACTAACATTATTGCTGCTGTGTGTTGCTATACTAGGGCCTGGTGTTGCTATTTGTGAATTTTTGTTGTTGTTGTTGTACATGCTAATATTCATTATGCTTCTATTGTACTTAGTGTTAGTTGTATTGTGATAATTGGTAATTGTTGGCATTGTACTAGGAATTGATGCAAAGTCCAGGATGTTTTGGTAGTTATTGGCAGATTCTTAAAAAAGCACTTAGTGAGAAATATTAACATAGGTTGTGTTTGTTTGCTTCATGTTAATAGAAGGTTGCAAGGTAAATTCAAATGTTAATAAAAAGTTGGCCTCTTAAGAGTGTGCCACCTCAGCTTTGGAGTCTTCACAATTTTACACCTCAACAATATTTTTAATTTTTATTTTTAGCATGGTATTTTAGTTAATATTTTACTTAGTTTGAACTTTGAACTACTTTGAACCCAATAATGCACTCCCCCTCTCTCTATCTCTAATAGCAACCTCTAAGGACAACCATCCAAAGGCAAGATGGAATGTGGGGTATCGCTGCAAGTGTTGCCTTGAAAAGAAAAGACTGCAGTTGATTCAAATGCTCCAACTCCTGCTTGCGGTGCACACAAGACTGAGACAGGACTGATGAGTAACTTTATATGTAATAACATTATAACGTTATTTCACAAAGTTCAAGGTCCTTAATGTTTTTCTTTTAATATGTTTTTTTATTTATTTAAATGGATGTAGTTTATTTAAAGATATGTAAAGCATTCTTGTGTTTGCATGTTGTGCTCCCTTTCTACTGTTTATTAATTGCACCATATATGACTTTGCAAATGATACTCCTAAATGTGATTTTTTAAGCACATTGATGATGACAAGAACAAGGAATAAACAACTAGGATTACCAGGATTTTGCAAACAGACTAAATAATAGAAGGGATTATGTTAAAAAAAGTGATAGAGACCTTAAATTTCATGAAAGAAAGGATGCAATTGATAATAGACATGGGATGTCTACTAGTAGTTTGAGGTTGTTAACTAAAGGTACAAATAAGTAATATAAAGTGAGATGTTGTTTTTAACTTTGTACTTAGGTAGAACACAACAATCAAATTTCTCATGTTGGAATAGTGTTTTAAGAGATTTGAACTTCTATAAATACTCATGTATTATTTATCATTCTTTTTTTTTTTTTTTGAAACTGTATTATTTATCATTCTTAAAAATAAATAAATAACATTATTTTGGAACTTAGTTATTAATTTTCTCGTGCATCGCACGGGTTAGCGACTAGTATATATATATATATATATATATCTTTTTTTTTTTTAGAACCGTAGTTCTTATAATCTATATAAATTACCTTCAATATTCATGTACATTGCTTGCGTATCAAAAGCCTGGTCTTAGCAACTGTGATACTGTTCTCTTCGGCTGCTGTTTGTTGGTTTCTTTAATAAAAATGCTTCAATTTTGAATGGCAAAGTGACATTGGTAGATGTCATGAAATTGCTTGAGACATTCCAACTCTTAAATGTTTTATTTCTTGTTTCTTCAGTTTCTTCAAGCCTTTCATATACTCATTAGAATATATAGTAGAAAACAAGTGCTACAGTAATGGATTATCATCATCATATAGGTTTCCAATTATGAATTTTACATTCATATGATTGTCATAATGATACATCTATACTAGGTTTTAAAGTGTGCATATTTCCTAGTAGTTTTCGTTTGTAAAATAAAAAATTCATTTCTTCTAATTTATAGCATATTCCTAAGAGGGTGTGTTTCTGAAAGCCCATTGGAATTGGTGTTTAGGGATATATTTGATGGACAGGCTAGTGGATGAAGTCCAAAACCCTCTAATTGGAATTGCAGAATTTAGATGCCTATGCCTGTAGAGGAAATCAAGATCAAATCAATTAGTGAGGAGGTGGAGCCAGTATACTATTCACCAAGACCGAACAAGAAGTAACAAAACAAACAAAGCAGTGGCATTCTTATATACAAAATATGAAATGAGGACAAGAAAAAATATTGTAAAATGTAATTACTAAAGTTGCAAAATGATCCATGTTCTCAATGCTCCAACACTTCCTCTTTCTCTCTCTCTCTCTAAATTTATTGAGAATCAAATCAAAAAGGTTTTATTCAGAAACCTGCAAAATCAAAATAATTGAATTTCAATTGTCGTGTATGTACTTAACATGAAATGAAGACAAGAAAAATATTTTTTGAATATCATACTTGCAAAATGAGTTGAATTGCCTTGTCATTTTTATGTTCTTAATGGTTCAGAACATCCATATAATTGCTTAGCCTCCTTGATGTCAAATGATCAATGAAAAACCCACCTGAAGGTTAACAAATAATAAAAAATGCAGTGACATCTAAGACCTAGGTTAATTTTTTTTTTTTTCTATACATCCATGTGACATTTATGGAAATGAAGATACAATAAATTAAAGACACATGTTGAAATGGAAACATGTTATGATCACAAATTTTTAGGAGTTTAACTTTCTGGTTTTTTGAAAGACCAATGAGATAAAAGAAACTGACATTTTTTTTTTCACGATGACAAAAGAAAGTCAATTAGTTAGTTGTTTGACCTTTGAAGCCCAAAATGTCGTCTTACTTGAAAAAGAAAATGGAAGAAAAAAAAAAAAGGAAAATGAAAGCTTAAACAGTTAGAAAATTTCATATATTTTACCTGAGCATTCTACCAGATTTATTATCAACAATAATGACGCAGGACAACCAGAATAAAACTGAAATAACGGAAAAATAAATTATATGACCTAAGAGTCAGCACCTAGGCCTTGCTTGGAGTCAGCACCAAGCGGGGAAACCACTAGGAGTCAACACCTAGGGTAGACTTGGAGTCAGCACCAAACCAAAGAAAGACCAAACGGCCATTGTTTTCATTCATCAAAATATCAACTCCCTCCTCAAGGAGTACAATAGATTGCTTATAAAGGATTACTAAACCCTAGTTCTAATTGCTAGGAAACCCTAATTGCCTTATTACAAAAATACCCTTGCTTCTAAATTAAAATACTAATAACCCAATAAACTAATAGGACCTAAAACATAAAAATACAATTGACTAACAAACATAAATAATACTAAATAATAATTTTCTTGCATCTCTCGCATCATTCTCCTCTGGTTGGAGAAAACTCGACCTCGAGTTTTAAAACATTTAAGGATTAGGATGCTGATAAATAACACTTGCTTCAAGTCTGAAATCACCTTAGGGAGCACAGGGAAAACGAAAACCTTGAATTCCACAACATCAAACTTATTTGGAATAACAAAATCAATGTGTGGAATCAGTATAATCTCTTATTGAACCTTATGAACCATAGGAAGCACTGTGGTTTTAACCTCTTCTACTTCACCAAGATGTAGATCTTCAAGGACTGTGGAGGGTTTCAACAACTTCAACTTTCACATCATGTGCACCCTCTAACATAATACTCTCTTTAGGCGCCATCTTTTCACCTTGCTATTCTTCAATAGATTCATTTCCTTACACGCTTGTTAAAGCAACACTTGTTGAGGCATGTACGTCTATGTCAACATTAGGCTTTGGTGTTGCTGGAGGATTCTCCACGACCAAGATATCACCATCAATGTTGTCTTCTATGGGGGCAGCAATAAGTTCATTGTGATCAATTATCCTTGGTTTCCCAATTGAATCGGGTTTAGTCTTCATTTGCTTCATATGAGTAACCCTGTCTTGAATCTCTTTCATGAGCTTTACAGTTAATTCCATTACTTTTCTGGTAGATAAGTCCTTGGTAGATTGTTCAAAAGTGCGCTGAGGACAAGATATTGGATGAGGATGAGGATTCATCGCATTTGCTTCAACTTGAAAAGTACCACACTAAGATTGGGGTAGATACTTAGCTCGATAGTATGGTGACAAATACTCATCACAAAGCTTTTCTTTCATATCTTCCCACACAGTAATGGCAGGTTCATAATCCATATAACGGAAATGTTCAAGATTCTCCCAAAACCTCTGTGCTTTACCTATTAACTTCGACTTGGCATACCTAACCTTTATGTTATTTGCAAAATTTGCTTGCTCAAAGAATTGCTCCATCCCATTCATCCAGTTGACAAAATCTCGTGGATAAGCTTCATAACCATCAAAATAAGGTGCTTCTAATATTTCCATGATTCTCTAAAATAGTGCGACAAAAAATAGTTTGGAGTTCGAACAAGAACCTGGGCTGCTGTGATGTTCTCTGGACAGGTAGTGCTGGAACTGGGCTTGGACTAGTCTGTCACGGGCCTGGACTCTACTTGGTCTTTTTTTTTTCTTTTTTTTTTTTTTTTTTTTTTTTTTTGCAAAATAATAAAATACTCTGCTAGACTGAAGGAACTACAGACTTAAAGAAAGCAAACAATAGACTTAAAAAGAACGCAAACTACAGGACAGACTTTTAAAAAAAGGAAACCATAGAAACTAAAAGAGACAACATTCTCTAAACTGAAAAGAGGCTCGGTGATGGACGCAGTGCTTGGGATCGACGGTTGTGGCGGCGCGAAGACGGGGAAGACAGCGGCGGCTTGAATCGTAGAGGAGTGGTGGCACGATGTCTTGGGTCTTGGCATCGGTGGTGGTCGACGTCCTCAGCGGTGGTAGTTGAAGGTGAAGATGGTGTCGACAGCGGTGGCTGATGGGTCAACGGCGGCTAAGTGCTGGTCTATGGGTTTCGACGGCTAGTGGGTCAATCTCAACGGTGGTGAGTCGAGGCTTCCGATGGGTCTTGACGTGGTTTTTTTTTTGGTTTGTGGGTTGTGGGTTCTGTGATCAGAGGCGGGCACAGATGGTGGTCACCGGCTTGGGATGCATCACTGGCTTTTCTGTTGGCTTGGGGATGATAAACTCGTGGGGCTGCGGGGTATACACGAATTGCCAAGGCTGGTTTGGGCCTGTTCAAGATCTCATGGGGCAAATATTTGAAAGGTACTGACATATTTGATGGTTTTGCTTTCTATTGGTTGTCTAAGGTTGTGTTGTATGGACCGGAAGTTTGCTCTGTTACCAAAACTGATGCAAGACAACTAGAATAAAACTGAAATAACGGAAAAATAAATGATATGACCTAGGAGTCAGCACCTAGGCCTTGCTTGGAATCAGCACCAAGCAAGGAAACCACTAAGAGTCAACACCTAGGGTAGACCTAGACAGACCAAAGAAAGACCAAACGACCATTGTTTTCATTCATCAAAATATCAACTCCCTCCTCAAGGAGTACAATAGGTTACTTATAAAGGATTACTAAACCCTAATTCTAATTGGCTAGGAAACCCTAATTGCCTTACTACAAAAATACCCTTGCTTCTAAATTAAAATACTAATAACAATAGGACCTAAAACATAAAAATACAATTGACTAACAAACATAAATAATACTAAATAATAATTTTCTTGCATCTCCCGCATCAAATAAATTTTATTTCCACTTAAATAAAATAAGGTGAAGCATCTCACCATATTGAAATGAACATAGATTTAGATCAAACAAGTAGAAATATGAAGCCAAAGTTCCCCATTCCTAGCTAGATTTTATATATATCCTATAACCAGAGTTTGTTTTGAAAAAACTCTGCATATTCAGCAAGAGATCATTTCAGGTTCTCTGTCTAGAAAAATTTTGAAATGAAATTGAGTTGGATAAAACTACATAGTAAAGGCTAAAATTTATGCACTTTCACTGTCTAGAAAAATTTTGAAAATAATGATGATGGTCTTAAGAATAGTAAATTACAGTCCAAAAGATGGTAGATCTTAAAGTTATAATTTCAAGCACAATGTCTGATGCAGTCCAAATGATATTTTAAGGCAAGATTTTTTGATGGTTGAGACAAAATTTCAAAGAACAAATTTCAACACATTGGTCAAACTGGAGGCAAGTCAACTGCATCCTTAACTATATTTTGTAAACTGGTAAGCTTGCTTTCTTTTAGACGAAGTCAAAAAACAGCTTAAAAATACCTCAATGGTACATATGATGTTTAACATAAAAGTCACATTACAAAGAGGACTAGGCTATAGCAGAAAAAATGAAGATGTAGAATTGGCAAGCCAAGAATTAGTGGGCATTTGACTAGGGGCTTAACGAAACTATAGCTTAAAAATCGCATACGCAGCAAAGCGATGTCTTCGTTAACATCTTGTCTCTCCCACTTCCACAACAAAAGCTGCAAACCTCAGAGGCTACTAATAACTACAAGTGCAGTGCACACCTTTCATATGTACATAAGATAAGGTTTCTGAATTGTCTGACAAAGCCTACACCTCACCAGCAACTCTTTCTTTTGGTATTAACTCCCACTTGCCATGCCCAACAATCTACAAATCATATCCAATTGCACATAGGAGGTTCTCATTAAAATGATTCCCAACCATTGCTTCTTGACAGATCTTGATCATGTGACAGTAATAGTTAAGAGCATGAGAAGCATGACAACCTTCCCTCCAAACGTGTCCCATATTCCAGCATTTCGAAATAGCACACAGAGTGGCTATAATAGCATGAATAGCAGAAGAAAAAGGATCATCATCCGTAGAGATAAAACTTTGGGTCAACAACTGGTTTGCATCCTTCAGGTCGAATTACCTATGAAAAACTTGCCTAAAAGTTTACAACGAAAATTAAGTTACAACTATGAGTCTTGGTTTTTAATACAATACTGCTATGTTATATTTATGGGAAAGAAGGTACTATAGCATACACTAAACTAAAGAGACAAAACTTTGAAAATGAAAAAAAAAAAAAAAAAAAATGAATTCAACAAAAATTTCAATAAGTTATCTCTAACTTGATGGTGTTTCAAAAGATGAACAAGGTCAAGAAAGGGGCACTTACATTTTTATTTACATAAACACGGGTGGAAAAGTCGATTAGGTTTTTGGCTCTGTCAGACCAGAATGCCTCCTCCCATTGCTCTTTAATTCCTCTGGAGACTGTGCCACAATGCCGAGCAGTCCATAGAATGGCCAGTGGAGAGGAACATCGAAAAATAAAACAGAAAAGAAATGGAAAAAGAAAAAATTAAACAGTCAGCAAATAAGATATGCCTTGAGTATTCAACAAGAGCTACCATCAGCCATGAATTTTTGCTTCTAAAGTTCATATAATAGCATGGAAGGTTCTTTCCACTGGAATATAATCAGGTGAATCAACCGCAGTACCAAAATTAACTAAAATTTAGTTCAAACAAGAAATATGTAGAAAGTTTCCCATTTTCTGTCTAAAACTAAAATCTGTCATATGCTTAGCGTTTGTTTCTGAAACTCTGCATATTCAGGTTCTTGAGTATTGTTTTTCAATTTTATACATAGCTTTGGGAAACTACGCCTTACTAAAATGCATTTTTCTTTCATTTAGTAGCTGCCGAAAAGCCCTCCTTTCAGTATATGTTTATTGAATGGAGTTATGAAGTAGGTTACATATATGGCAGTATAGTGGGAAGGTTTTAATCTGTGGCTGAAGAATTAACCAAGTAAAGAAGGATCATAAATACAAATAAGTGATAATAGTAAACAACATGAAGTGGAATCAGCTTTACAAAAGAGGGCAGGTACACACTGAGAAGAATATTTGTGAATTACGGTCCAACCTCCCCTCTCCTTCTGGCCCTCTTTCCATATTTCCATTGTGAAATCCCTGAAAATGGTCATGAGCTCAGAAAGGGGAAAACACACACACACAATGAAAATTATACTAGTATCCCAAAGAGCATACTCAATCAATGTGTCTTCCTTATTGATCAAGTTTTAAATTTATTATAAAAAGAAAAAACTTTATTTCAAAAACAAACTATAACAGATATTGATTAGATTAAAAAGTAGAGATCCCCTAAAAAGCACAATGCAAAAATGCCAAGGGACTTCCATTTACAACTGTCCATTAGCATACCATGCTGGAGATCAATTGGTCATCTAATTTTAAAAAGTTTAGGATAATTGGCAAAAACAAGTAGAGTCAAGGAACTGATTGATGGAGCAAAGAATTCATTCTCTATTGGAAAGCCTCCATATGTGACTACATTATCAACAATTAAAGTAGTTTGCACTCCATTCCAGAATATGTGCAAGTCTCAGCTAAAATTACGAGCTGAAATATATGGGGACTCCTAGGCTCAATAGGAAACTTATAAGCTTGTCCCTGATGTTTGACAAGAAATGTAGTTTGCTCTCCACTTGCAAAAATCTGAGCATGTATCAGCTAAAATGAACGAAATGTTGTAATTATAAATGTCCAGAGTTCACAAAAAGGAAAATTATTATTATTAAGAGCAAACGAAAACAATTTGAGAAATGAGATTAAATTGAGATTAAACGAAAACAATGTGAGCAATCGTCAAATTTGTATAACCAAGAGTGTCCTGCTTCCTTATTCATCATACAACAACTATCTAAAAAATATTTAAAAAAAAAATCAGCGTAAGTTAAGGAATGGTGGGGTGACGGTGATTTGGAACAAATGAAATACCTGCCCATCTATAGCACAGGTGACAACGCTTGAATATCCTTGCAAAGCACGATCTTCGGTAAAAATAACATTCTGCTCAGGCATCTTATTAAAAAGCTATCCTGTCATTTTGTGCATTTCCACTAATCATCGTCTTCCACAATATGATATATAATCTACAATCATTCAAATTCCAAGATAAAACATCTCCTTTAGGAATTTCATCAAACAGCTACATGTCCTTAGGTATAAGAGGTTCACACAATTCAAATAATTCATAAACCATAAGAGATGTTAATGAGCCAAAAATACAGTGCCATAAGTTCAATTGTTAAGAGGGAAAAAGGAGAAGAAGAAAAATGAGAGTACATAACATAATCCAAAATTTTACATATCTCCAAGTTTTGAAATTCAAGAAAAGCTTTTAGGAGTTCAGAAGCTAGCCTCTACTGCCCCACTGCAAGAATTAGAAAATAAGAGGTTAAGGTTCTAGATTTAAAAGTCACATTGTCTAATTACACACATGGAGGAAAGAAGAGGATTTTTTTCATTCATTTTGGGTATTTTGGCGGATTTAGCATTCTACATCAACAAATTCTTTAACTACAATATTGTGATAGCAAATAACAGTGGATTTTTAATATATATATATATATATATATATATCAGAGAGACGAGTTGGTAAAGTTTGCATAGGTGCTTTGAATGTTCCTCCCAATTCTATTACAAGTGAGTTTATGATACGTACAACTAAGGGGCAGGGAATCCACACAAAAATGAAGAGAGCATTTATTGCCTTATGGAACTTTTTCTTCCAATTGTCTCATATTGGAATTGCAGATGCCTGTGGACGACTTCAAGATCAAATCATTTAGCGAGGAAGTGGACGCACTGTACTATTCACCGAGACCAATAAGGAAACAGGCAGAACAAGCAGACAAAGGCATATATATACTTCTTTTTTTTTTTTTTTTTTTGATTTGAGGCATATATATACTTAAACATGAAAAGAAGATAAGGAAAATATTTGTGATTACCAGACTTGCAAACTGAGTTCAAATATTATTGTTTCCATGTTCTCACTGGTTTAGCACATATATGATTAACAGGTTGGCCTCCTTTAAACAGTACAACCAATGAAAAACATTCCTGAAAATTTTCAATGAAAAATTCAGTGACAACTATCATCTTGCTTTAGTAAAATTTACAAAAATCCATGTTGGGTTATGATGACCCTTCCAATCCACATTAAAGAAATAGAAATATGAAGCCAAAGTTTTTCATTCCTATCTAACACTTGTATCTATCATATAATTAGTCTTTGGGACAACTCTGTACATTCACCATGATATAATTTCTTTCTCTTTTTTTTCTCAAAATTATATCTCATTCTCGTGTTAGGGAATGTATCCTTACTAATAAGCTGTTTTGTTTCATTAAAAGAAAAAAATGCAGAAAAGTACCTCCTAATAATATAGGTTAACTCAATGAACTAATAAATAAGTTATAATTGATGGCTCAGGTAGTGTAGTGGAAGGGTATAATACTATAATCTATGCCTCAAAATTCGTCAAGATCGATCATAAGTAAAAAAAGATGAAACTATTAATAACCTGAACATGGCTGAACGTGCAAACTGAGAGGAATGTTTGTCAATTACAGAGCACACCTCTATTCTCCTTCTCGCCTTTCTTTCATAGGTCTTTTGTGAAATTGCTGAAAATGAACATGAACTCTAAGAAGTTTGAAAAAAAAAAAAAAATCAAAATTAAACCCATCATCCCATGGAGAGATTCAATTTGTGTCTTCCTTATTGATCAAAATTCAGTATTCCAGTTAGCCTTCTGAGTTAACAATAATGAGAAGCTATGAAAAAATGTTTTTATTATTTTTACCAGATCCCCAAATTCAGCTAATGTGATCATCTCACCTAGAATCCAACAAATCAATGTACTGTTGGGTATTACTAATTAGCCCGTCATGAATGCAACCATCCATCATCAAAGAGTACCTGAAAACTTGAAATGAATTCGAGTTAGATAAACAAATCAAACACTGAAATTTCTGTGCTAACACTACTAAGAAAAATTTAGAAGGGTAAAAATATATTGATGGTCTAACTATATAGTAAATTACCGAGCTCACCATAGTAGTTGAAAGAAAAGCTGCGATTTCAAGCACAATGTGTACTGCAGTCTGAATGATTTTTTAAGCCAAGATTGTTTGATTACTGAGCCTAAAACTAAGGTTTCAAAAAAAAATCTTCCAACAAATTGGTCAAACTGGTTGCACGTCAACCACATTCCTTACTATATAGTGCAAACTAGTAACTTTGATTAGGCACAACACAAAACATTAGTTAGATAAAAAGGAGACAGGACACAAGCACAGCAAAAGGTTCAATACAGACAGGACCAAAATAGAGCCCCTACCTACCAGCAGAGGACCAAAAGATATTCATATAGCAGTTTGATGTCATCTTTGCATAGTGCCTGACATGACAAAAAATTCTGGGATCAATCCTATTAGAGCCAACATTTCTTACACTGGTTAATAGACTTTGAAGGTCACCAATAACACCTGCACTCAACCAGTCTTGATTTTGTCTGTTTTCAAAAAGTTTTTCCAGCTATTTGCCGGTTGAGAGCACAAAAACACTTTGAATTCTTATATGCTTCAAGGCCACAGAGCTTGTCTCAATAGGAGGAGGAAGGCAGTGGATTTGGAATTTTTTTCACAGCTAAAGAATCCAGCAGTAACAGCATTACCCATTCTGTCCTTGCAAAACAAGCATGAACCTTTCCAACTTCATCTCTTATCACATCCTGCATAACCAGAAGTTTCCATCCTTGTCAACACTTCCCTCAGCTTGATAACTTGGTCCTTCTTTAACAAGTAAGCCTCCCTACAAAGCTGCTCCATTTTCTTACTATAATCAAGCACTATCACAGCATTGACAACAGCTTGATGAAACCAAGGCTTAGAAGATTAGGAACACAACACAACAATATGTTAACAGCATGTATCTCACAGCTTCATGTTTTCAATCCACAACAAAGGCTGTAAACCCCATACATATTCGTGAGTACAAGTGCAGCTGCCACACCTTTCACAAGTACATAGTATAAGGCTTCACAAATTGTCCGACAAAGCTTGCACCTTATCTGCTCCAAACCCACCACCTCCACCAAAGATCAACACTTGCCACTCCTGACAATCACCAAATTGTATCCAATTGCACACAGTAGGTTTACAGCTTCTTAGAGAATGATTCCCAGCCTTTTCTTTTTGATCATGACCACATGGTCACATTCCTGAATTTACAAGGAGTGGCTACAATAACAAGAATAACATAAGAAAAAATGCAAGCATCTATGGAGGATCTCTCCATCCAAACTAAGAGCCAATTATTACTGGAATTTGATTCAATAAATTCAAATCTGATAGTGAGATCTGATTCAAACTAATGAAATGGTAAAGATCAACATTAGTTATTGGAACGATCAAGTTAGTTTATTTCATTCTAATATAAGGTCTGTTCACATTACAATGAAACTATGATATTTTATTGCACGCCAAAATTGCTTTGGAACCAATGAAAAAAGTGTGATTTATTAGAGGGCTCTTTGAACTAACAGTAACTGTTGATTAAAAAAAAAGTTTGTTCTTCTTTTGTCCTAATTGGCTGGCTTGTACATGTAAATATTTTCTAATACTACATGAAAATTTATTTTTGGCTAATGTAGATTGAGTACTTGATCAGACTTATATTATGAAATACCTGCCATCTGCAACACATGTAAGAATTTGATCATCTGTGCAAAGCATGATCTCTGGTTAAAATGACATGCTGCTCAGGCATCATATTTATAAAAAGCCATCCTGCCATTATGTGCATATCCACCTATCATTGTTCCTCAACATGATATGTAACCTGCAATCATCACATTACATGGTACAATAATCATCCTGTTGTGCAAATGGGATCCTTAATTTTTAAAGGTTCTCAAATTTTACAATACAATATCTATTTCAGGCATTTCATCGAACAGCTATATGCCGTTAGGAATAAAGGTTTCATATAATTCAAATAACTTACAAGTATAAGAGACGTATGAAAAATTCAAGGTGCCAGAAGTTCAATTGTTAAAAGAAGGAAAAAAAAATTGAACATATACGGGCCAAAATTTACATACCTCCTCCAAGTTTTGAAGCTAGCCTCTACTGCAACACTGCAAGAATTAGCTTGGGTTAGGGTCTGAATTTTTAAAATCATGTTGTTTAAATACACAAACAGAGAGGATTTTATTGTATAATCGTAAAAATTCTTGTAACTGAAATATTATGAAACGAAATAACGTTGTACCTGGAAGGAAGATCTCTCTCTTTTGCAAAATTATTTCTGCTGCTTCAGGCCATCAATTCAACCCAAGGGATGTTGACAATCTTTGACCACATTATCCCTATCTCTTTCTCGCAGTTTTGTTTTAGCACAGGACAACCATAATATATGAAATCGCTGAAGCGAAGGAGGAAAACACTTCTCTGAGAGATATGCGAGTTTAGGGCACGCACCAATGGAAATTTCTTTAAGTGCAGAGAGGTTTTGAAAGAACTTCCAGGAGAGGAATAACAAATTTGGAAACTTATAAAACCTCAGGGTAGTGAGAGATGTAGGCAACATCAACATCGTCTTCCCATCTTCCTCTTCTGGAAACGAATCCATAATTCCATTAGCAATCGAGAGATATGTAAGCGACGTGAGTCTGTGCAGTCCGAACTCAAATACTTGCTTACAGAGATTCGCCCCTGACAACCAAAGCTGTCTAAGGTTGGTGGGGAAACCCTCTTCCGGAAAGGATATGATACTTGGACAGTCACATATTGATAAATCTTGCAGAAAGTTGAGGTTGTGTATGTTGTTCGGCAAGGCCTCCAGTTTCTCACAGTCTTTGATTTTAAGACTTCTCAAGTTGGTGGGGAGCAAATATCCTAAAGAGACAAGACTATTACACCTGAATATATCAATCTCTTTGAGGTGACAGTGGTTGTTTATGTTGTTCGGCAAGGCCTCCAGTTTCTCACAGTCTTTGATTTTAAGACTTCTCAAGTTGGTGGGGAGCAAATATCCTAAAGAGATAAGACTATTACACCTGAATATATCAATCTCTTTGAGGTGACAGTGGTTGTTTATGTTGTTCGACAAGGCCTCCAGTTTCTCACAGTATTTGATTTCAAGACTTTCCAAGTTGGTGGGGAGCAAATCTCCTAAAGAGATAATACTATTACACTTGTATATATCAATCTCTTTGAGGTGACACAGTTCGTGTAGGCTATTCGATAAGCACCTAAGCTTTTCACAACCATCAATTAAAAGATGTTCAAGTAAAATATCCTTGTTTAACTTGTCCAACTCCAGTTTTGGACAATCCACTAGCCTAAGGACTTTAAGGGTGGTAGGTAACGTGTCTCTCGATGATAAAGATGTTAGATTTGGGCATTCTTTAATATCAAGGCGTTTAAGCATGGTAGCTAGGTCGACTATTGTTGATATGCATTTTAGGGATGGACAATTAGAAATTTCCAAGTGCCCAAGAAGAGATGCATTGTTGTTTCCAATGCAGCTAAGATTCTCCTCATTCATCAATAAAGAAGAAGTTGAAGAAGCCCCTCCCTCATCCATCACAAATTGCAAGGATTCCAAAGCACTACAGTCTTGAATTTTTAGAGGCTGTTTGGTTTGCCAACTGAAAACATAGTGTTTAGTGTTTAAACACTGAACACTAGTGTCCAAAATTTAAAACAATATGTTTGGTGATAGTGTTTAAAATATGGTTGTTTGAAAATAGTTGCTCAAAAATAGCTGTTTGAAACATACTTTTTGAAACATGCTTGGACCACATTTTAAACAATGAAATTGCGTTTCTATGGCACAACGGTAAATAAAATGAAATTCAATTTCCACTGCAGCCGGACCCACTGATCAGCTTTTTCTAAAAACACGTTCTCCTCTCCTCTCTACTCTCATCTGTTCAGTCTTCACGCCCCAGCACCATTCCGCCTCAGAAAAAAAAAAAAAAAAAAACCCATTGATACGCAGCTACAAAGATCACGCCTCCCCACCCGATTGGTGAGGAATACAGGAAAAAAAAAACCCAAAAAAACTGAGAAATCTGTGTGAGTGATTCGGAACGACGACTCGACAGCGACGAACGTAAAGCCCAGCCGTCGATCTTCTTAGGCGTCGATGAAGATGAGGGATGCTGGACTACACCGCCTTGCGCAGCGCGGATCCCGCCGCAGATGCCGCCGCGTTTTTCGAGTTCGTTAAGAAAGGCAAAGACCCGACCTTTTCGAAACCCACGAACAAAAGACTTACGAGTTGTCGAAGAAGATTTGGGGCTCCGTTGAAGCTGCTACTGGGACCGAGAAGGGCTCCGTTGAAGCTGCTACTGGGACTGAGAAAGCTAAGGACAACAAAAATGGGAAAGCTAAGGCTAAGGACAACAACAATAATAAGAATCAGAAAGGTAACAGTTTGATTAGGAGTTTGAAGGAGGAATTGACGGAGTCGTCTCCGGTTTTGTACAAGTATGGTGAGAAGATGGAGATTGATGGGGAGTTTGGTTTTTTGGATCTCTGCTCTGAGGGAAGACTGAAGAGAAAGGGATAAAGACGAAAGAGAAGGAATAAAGAAAGAGAAGGGAAAAAGAAAGGGATTAAAAAATTATTATTTAATATGTGTCAGCTTTTTTTACCATTAAAAACATACATACCAAACATATATTTTACATTTTTTGAATACTGAAAAATATTGTTTGAACTATGATACCAAACACATTTTTTTGTTTTATCCACACTAAAAATACGTTGTTCAACAACACTTTTTAAACCACAATTTTCACATCTTTTTAAACAACAATTTTTAAAAACTATGACCAAACAGGCCCTTAGTTTCCTTAATGTAGACTTCAACATGATGTTTTCAAGACTCTGGCACGACTTGATATTGATTGTTACAGGCCCATCTTGATACAAAGATGTCAGTTCCTTACTTTCACAGACTTATGCACAACCTCTTTACATCTCACAATTATTACTTCTTGAAGCATTGAAAAGCTTGGAATTGAAACAACCAAATGCTCACATGCATTAATGGAAAGTTTTTCCAATGACGGGAGATGATGGGGCAATTTTCCTTGCAATTTGGGGCACATAGAGATAGAAAGCTCATGCAAGCAAGGGAAGTCTTGGTTGCAAGGACTCCAATCTTGCCATTCATGCATATCCTCAAAGCAAAGTTTCACTAAGGATCGAAATGGTTGCTTGCAATGTTCCCCATAAAACTCAAGACCGACACTCCGGACCCCATCCATTCTCTTAATAATAAGGCGCTTAAGAGACGGTAGTTGCCCAAAGGCAGGTAAGAACATGCATTTTCCACACCTCTCAATCCTTAGGTCCACCATATTAGAAAAAGAAGGATCTCCTAACCAAGTTGGGAATTTTGCACCAACATAACCGTCAATGGAAAGTGTTTTCATCGTTCCATGAGGTTGTAGCGTGTCAAGAATATCTGCCGCAATTCTTGCATCTTGTAAATCATCATCCCATTTCATCACCAATGTATCCAAATTCTTCTTACCTTTTAAGTTGACCTTTCTTGCATTATTGGCATCAAGCATGTTCTCCAAGTGGGAAATGCAAAGTGTTCCCTGAAGAAATTCCAAATTCATCAAGTCTACTATCTTATCTTTCCCCACAACAAAATTAGATAGCGTCCATAAGCTCTTTAATTTTGCTATTCCAGCTGGCATCTCTCTAATTGATTTTGCATCTGTTATATTGAGATGTCGAAGATTGACCAAATTTTCAATTTGTTCTGGTAATTTTGTGAGATAGTCACAACCTTTCAATATCAATGTTTGTAGGTTGTACAATGAACTTGTTGATTCTGGTAGAATTGCAATCTTAGTATAAGAAAGGTTGAGGTATCTTAGATGTTTCAGATCACCAATTGAACTTGGTAGCTCAAAGATATCATTTCCACTTAAAGATAATACCCTTAAGCATCTTAATTGTGGAAACGAACAATATCTAACATCAAAATTTGTTAAGCCATCTTGGTTATATAATGGTAGCGACAGGAAGGTCCTTAAATGCACATCTTCATTAAACTTATGGATGCAATCGTTTGAATGTTCAATATAAGAAAATGTCGTACCTTTGTAGAAATTTCAAATTGCTTACTACCACCCAATTGATCCTCCAACCTACAGCACAAGTCTCCCGCTGCCCACATAGCTAAATCATTCATAAGGTCATGCATGACAAAGAGTGATTCATAACTGCTTGATTGTTGAAAAAATGATAGTGATTCGTAACTGCTTGATTGTTGAAAAAATGATCTATTGAGTAGATCACGAAAATAATCACCACCAAGATCTTCCATTGGCTTCTTTGCTTTTGTTTCTTGAATCAAACCTTCTGCCATCCATAACAAGACTAGCTCTCTCTCCTGAAATTCGTAGTCCTTTGGAAACAGTGAACAATAGGCAAAGCACCTCTTTAAATGAGAAGGAAGATAGTTGTAGCTCAATCTAAGAACGGAAAAAATACTACTTTTATCTTCAGGAATATCCCAGATCTTGCTATTTAACACATCTTCCCACTCACAAGGATCGTGTTTACTGCGTAAAAGGCCGCCAAGTGCTTTTGCTGCCAAAGGTGCTCCCTTGCACCTATCTACAATTTCTTGACCATATTTTTTAAGTTCTGGATACTCACTAAAATCTGTTGCATCTAACGCGTGGTGGGTAAATACACGTAAACAAGCATCACGTGACAACTCTTTCAACTTGTACGGTGGAGTAGTTCCCATTATTGATGAAACATCATCATTCCGAGTTGTGACAACAATCTTACTTCCTTGAGCCCCAAATTCGAAAGGCTTGCACAGTTCAGTCCACAATTCATAATTTTCATTCCAAACGTCATCCAAGATGAGCAAGAACTTCTTCCCTGATAATGTATTCTTCAGTTTGCCTTGAAGTGAATCTAAATTATTATTATCATGGCAAGATTCAGAAGTAGAGTGTAGAATTTCTTTAGTCAACCTTAGATTGTCAAAATCTTCAGACACGCAAACCCAGGCTTTCAACTGAAAATGACGGCTCACTTCATCGTCTTTGTAGACTAGCTGGGCAAGAGTCGTCTTCCCCAGCCCACCCATACCAACTATGGGAATCACAGAGAGTTGAGCATCACTTGATTCGAGCAACAACTTGACAATCTTCATTTTATCTTCGTCTCTACCATAAGTACGACTTTCATTCACCAGAGAAGTTGAGGGCGGCCTTGATGTTTTTGTTATAGTCCTTCTCCCAGTATTTTCTCTCAACTCCAGATCTTTCTTCTCTTCCACTATTTCTTGCAGTCTTCTATCAATACCTTCAATCTTGGACCTCATCTGCTTAACAAAATCACTTTTGGGTTCTGGGTTCAGCTGACGTCGTAGAGCTTCAGTAGCAAACTCGTCCAAGATGTCGTCCACATCATAAGCCAAGTCTTCCAGCTCATCCAGCCAGATCTTCACCAACCTGCTTGTCAACTGCTTCTCTTCTGCGTCATCCAGAACTAACTGAATTTTCAGCAACATGCTCTCCCACTTCTTGAGATCAGCGTCAAAATTCTCTTTCCGAAAGGTCTTCAACAAATCAGAGGAGCTAAACTTGTCAAACAGCTTATCAAAGAAAGCGGATAAAGCAGCCCCCGCGACAACCTCCGCGACAATTGACATGGTTCACTTGTGGAAATGAGAGAAATATGGGAAATGAAGTAACCAGAGAGACACCACAGAAAGTTGAGATGGAACTTGGGAATGAAGAGAGTTATTATGTTCTGTGAAAAGTTAAAGAAAACAAGTGTTCAGAAATTATTACATAAAGCTTGATACAAAGCGAGAAAGATACAAAACGAAACACGCCAGGAATTGGTTGCTTTATTCATTGGGTGGGGCTCTGCTCATGACTTTTGAAATCCAGCCAAAGGAACTCAAAGTTAATGTCGGTAGGAATTTTCAAATGATTACAATATACTTTTGTGTATAAGTGGCATCTAAAATAAAAATTCAAATGTTCCAATTTAATAAGATAATAATGATGCCAATGATCATGATATCAAATTAGTAATTTTCCTAATATGTTTAAAATTTATAAAAATTAAATAAATTTATTGTATTTCATAAAAAATAAAAGTAAATTCAAGAAGCACATGGTCGAACATAGATTGATTATAAATTATTTGAACCCGATTCAAGAAAATACTTATTTATATTCAACTAAATTCAAGCTCAAGTTTAAACTCGATTACTATGTTCTGGGAAAGTTCAAGAAAACAATGAATTTTTTTTTTTTTTTTTTCCCTTCTCAGTAGAAGAAAATATTCAAAGTCAGAAAGATACAAAACGAAACAAGCCAAGATTGACAGTTTTAATTTGGTTATTCCTTTGGTGCTGTGCTCAAGATTTTTGTCGACTTTTGATTTCATATGTAATCGCGCCAAAGGAACTCAATTGATTAATGTCGCCATGTCGGTAGGAAGTTTCAAAGTACTTTACAATTTTACATTAGTGGATATACGGAATCTTAACAGCTGTTTACCATAAATCTATATAATATAATCTATTTATATATTCAATTAAATATAATCTATTTATATATTCAATTAGATTATAATTAAACCATACTTTGTGTAAGGTGGCATCTAAAATCAAGATTCAACATTCAAGTGCTCCAATTTGATGGAGCCCTTCATCAAATGAAAAATAAAAATAAAAATTTATGGAGCCCTCTTTTGTAGAACTGATGAGACTGATCTTGGAATAATTATCTGAGATAAAAGAAGAAAAAATGGTTGCACTGATGAGCTAGCCACCAACCATGCATTGATCACATGGAAGCCATGGCTGCAAGAACGGCAGTGCCGTTTGTAAAGGACCAGGGCATAATGAAAGCACTATTTTAAAGGAGTTTCGGCTACTTTCATCAAAGTTAGAACACATAGTACTTTATGTTAAACTAAATTCAGGCCCATGAAGTTTAAAGGGGTGTTTAATATATACACTTAAAAACATGTGTTTTGTTGTTTGAAAATATATATAGAAATACATATGAGTGAAAACGTGTATGAAAATACGTGTAATGTTGTTTAAAAACTGAAAACATGTGTTTGAATTGTCATACCAAACGGGACCTAAATTTGACTATTAAATGAGTCAAAATCATAATATAATAATGTTAATAGGTCTTGTAGTTGCACGATTTTCCTGGCCCAAATTCTATTGATCAGGCCTTGGCCCAAAGCGCAACCCACAATAAATATTTGTAGAGGATGGGTCAAAGAACTTAGCTTCAGTGAGCCTCTTCGGTCTGATACATGGACAGTATTGTTGCAGAAAACAAAAGCACAAGAATGGATCTCTCACGTATAATTCTATTTCTTCAGTTCATCATACAGTTTTTTCCGTCCTCTTCTTTGAGGGACTCCACTACATTATATAGTTCCCCTCCTCTCATCTCAACCTTACACTTGTTGATCATCTAAGCATCTACTTGAGTACCTGTCCCATCAGACGCCCTCATCTCTCCCTTTGTGAGTTGCAGAGGCCAAGGCGGTACTGTTCAATGGTCTTTTCCTCATTAATGCGGCCAAGAGGGTGGTTGGGGCGCAATTACTGTGGTGGTGGCTCTCCATGAGATATTTTGGATTTTATTCATTTTATATGTTGGGAGGATGAACTGAAATGGTTGGGGAGAGTTCCTCGTCTGGGCTTCGTGATGTCCGAGGAGGAGTTACTCCTCGGACAGGTTTCCTTGGCATTTATTGGGATTGAGTAATGCTTCATATGTGGTTTCTCTTCGAACAGGACGCTCCTCGGACGGGCCTGAATTTGGAATAGCCCATTATTTCTGGGCCGGGCCCTACAATAGCCCCTCAAAACTCCGGTTTCTATCTCCTTCCGAGGAGAAAAACGGGGTTTTGATGTTTGGGAGAGGATGGAAATAAGGAGAGCGTGTGGCGCGTGCGGACCGTTACTTTTGACGCGCTACAATTTACGAGGCACGGCCATTAACTTCTGGAGGCGTTATGTTCCCTCATCCAACGGTGTGGCGTAGATCGAACGGCCATCGTTTTTTTCTCGTATTTTTAGGCAGGAGTGATCTTTTCTCTCTCCTCCTGGCTATATAAGACGTCATAGGGATTCAGTTTCTTCTTTTTATCTGCATTTCATAAACCTCAGAGGCTTCCAGAGAACTCCATCGAACCCCAGAGATATACGAACACTTGCGTCCGTTACGCCACCGTAGCCGTTTTTTGTGAAGCGTTTCGTCCACGAGAGATTCCCAAGCGTCTCATTGAGCGTTTTGTGAAGGTACCAGTATATTTCGTTCATCTCGCTGTTTCAATTCCCTCCTCGGACTCTACTTTTCTTCTCAGTCTTTACTTTCGTTTCCTCAGTTCAGTTCAGATGGGTAGATTTGAGAAATTAGTAAAAACTCCAACCGCTATGAAGGCCTTTAGGGCTAAATACCACATTCCCCCGGGGGTCGGGCGGAGATGGAGAAAACCTTGGGGTCCCTCAAGCACGATCACGGTGAACTCATGGACAAGTTCAAGGAGTCGGAGAACCGGCGCAAATTTGTAGAGGCTGGTTTGAAGAGTGCCGAGACCCAGGCGGAGGACCAGCGCAAAGAGCTGTTCACGACCCAGATTAACCTCGCCACCGAGAAGCAGGCAGTGCAGGACCTCAAGACTGTTCTGCAAAAAGTCGAGGATGAGCTGCGGCGGGTCAAAGAGGAGGCCCAGCTGATCCGAGAGGCTATAAAGGCTAAGAAGAATGCTGCTCGCCAGCTTGGGGCCGAAGAGACGGAGGCCAGGCTATCCGGGAAGATCCCCGAGGTGTGCAGGGATTATTGCAGTATTTCATGGGCTCACGCTCTCAATGCTGCAGGAGTTCCTGCGGATTCGGCACTAAGACTGCCCGAGAACATCTTCTATCCTCAGGAGATCCGAGAGAATCCTGATGGCGCCCAAGTGGCTTCAGAGCAGGACCTGGCGGTGCCTGATGCCGTCCTCGTGCTTGATATGGCGACGGATCCCGCCGCAGACTCTACCATCGAGGTTCCTCCTCCTCAGCCCGAGCAGAAAGAAGATCCTCCTGCTAAGGCTTAGCCTTTTAGGCTTTTGATCTTTGTACTCTTTTCCCCCCCCCTTTTTTTTTTTTGAATGAGAGTCGTCCTATTTTTCCATTCTTTTGTAAGGAACTCTCTTTCTAATGTACTTGGAATATTAATATAAAATGTTCGTTTTGCTTACTATGGATGTATATCAGTAGCGCCCCTTTTTTTTTAAACATTTGCAACGATGTGGATACAGGTAGACGGTCAAAATGAAATAGGTTTTTGGGCTGCGCATTAAAATGATTTCCTTTAAGTAATAACCTCCCAATCTATCATAAGTAATAATTTCCCCTAAGTCTGTGGTCCGAGGAACCATGCAGGACTTAGATTCTGTTTAGAACTTATGAATAGCTGCCCTAAGTATTAATTTCCCCTAAGTCTGGGGTCCGAGGAGTCATGCAGACTTAGGTTCTGTTTAAAACTTATCAAAATTGTCCTGAGTAATAATTTCCCCTAAGTCTGTGGTCCGATGAGCCATGCAGGACTTAGGTTCTGTTTAAAACTATGAATAGTTGCCTTAAGTAATAATTTCCGCTAAGTCTGTGGTCTGAGGAGCCATGCAGGACTTAGGTTCTGTTTAAAACTTATAAAAATTGTCATGAGTAATAATTTCCCCTAAGTCTGTGGTCCGAGGAGCCATGCAGGACTTAGGTTCTGTTTAAAACTATGAATAGCTGCCCTAAGTATTAATTTCCCCTAAGTCTGGGGTCCGAGGAGCCATGCAGGACTTAGATTCTGTTTAAAACTTATCAAAATTGTCATGAGTAATAATTTCCCCTAAGTCTGTGGTCCGAGGAGTCATGCAGGACTTAGGTTCTATTTAAAACTATGAATAGTTACCTTAAGTAATAATTTCCGCTAAGTCTGTGGTCCGAGAAGCCATGCAGGACTTAGGTTCTGTTTAAAACTTATCAAAATTGTCATGAGTAATAATTTCCGCTAAGTCTGTGGTCCGAGGAGCCATGCAGGACTTAGGTTATGTTTAAAACTATGAATAGCTGCCCTAAGTATTAATTTCCCCTAAGTCTGGGGTCCGAGGAGCCATGCAGGACTTAGGTTCTGTTTAAAACTTATCAAAATTGTCATGAGTAATAATTTCTCCTAAGTCTGTGGTCCGAGGAGCCATGCAGGACTTAGGTTCTGTTTAAAACTATAAATAGTTGCCTTAAGTAATAATTTCCGCTAAGTCTGTGGTCCGAGGAGCCATGCAGGACTTAGGTTCTGTTTAAAACTTATAAAAATTGTCATGAGTAATAATTTCCCCTAAGTCTGTGGTCCGAGGAACCATGCAGGACTTAGGTTCTGTTTAAAACTATGAATAGTTGCCTTAAGTAATAATTTCCGCTAAGTCTGTGGTCCGAGGAGCCATGCAGGATTTAGGTTCTATTTAAAACTTATAAAAATTGTCATGAGTAATAATTTCCCCTAAGTCTGTGGTCCGAGGAGCCATGCAGGACTTAGGTTCTGTTTAAAACTATGAATAGTTGCCTTAAGTAATAATTTCCGCTAAGTCTGTGGTCGGTGGAGCCATGCAAGACTTAGGTTTTGTTTAAAACTTATAAAAATTGCCATGAATAATAATTTCCCCTAAGTCTGTGGTCCGAGGAGCCATGCAGGACTTAGGTTCTGTTTAAAACTATGAATAGTTGCCAGTAGACCAGCAAGTAGCGGATAGTCATGAAAGAAAACGTATGCTAAGCCATTCTCATTAATAATAATATCTTCTAAGGTTATTTACATTCCATGGTCGAGGTACAGCTTTTTCATCTAAATCTTCTAGGTAGTAAGCGCCTATTCCGGCCACGGATGTGACACGGTATGGTCCCTCCCAATTGGGCCCCAACTTGCCCCAAGAGGGGTTCTTTGCGCTGCCAAGAATCTTCCTCATCACGAGATCACCTGGACCCAGAGGCCGCAGTTTGACGTTAGCATCATACCCTTGTCTCAGCTTCTGGTGATAATAGGCCATGTGAATCATCGCTTTTTCCCTTCTTTCTTCGGCTAGGTCCAGACTCCGTTCCAATAACTCGTCGTTATCGTTTGGGGTAAACGATCTAGACCTTAGTGTGGGAAAGTTGTTCTCGATCGGGAGCACGGCCTCAGCCCCATAAGTCATCGAGAAGGGGGTCTCACCGGTCGATCGTCGCGGCGTCGTCCGATAAGTCCATAAGACGTGGGGGAGTTCTTCTACCCATCTCCCCTTTGCCTCGTCCAGTCTCTTCTTCAGTCCGTTCATTATGACCTTGTTCACGGCTTCGACCTGCCCATTTCCCTGAGGGTAGGCGGGGGTGGAATATCGGTTGATGATTCCAAACTCGCGGCAATACTCCCTAAAGTTCTTACTGTCGAACTGCAGACCATTGTCGGAAATGAGTGTACGCGGAGTCCCGAAGCGGGTGATGATGTTCTTCCAGATGAATTTTTGGGCGTCCACGTCCCTAATGTTGGCCAAGGGTTCAGCTTCCACCCATTTAGTGAAGTAATCAGTTCCGACTATTATGTACCGCTTGTTCCCCGCAGCTTTGGGGAAGGGTCCAACTATATCAAGGCCCCATTGTGCGAACGGCCATGGGCTAGAGAGGGGGTTGAGAACTCCTCCGGGTTGGTGGATATTCGGGGCGAATCTTTGGCACTGATCGCACTTCTTAGCGTATTCTTGGGCCTCTCTCTGCATGTTCGGCCACCAATACCCTTGGGTAAGTGCCCTGTGCGCCAGCGACCTCCCTCCGGTATGACTTCCACAAATCCCCTCGTGTAACTCCTCAAGTATAGATTCGGATTCTTCTGGATGTACGCAGAAGTAGGTACGGTCCAGAGTAAGAGCGCCGATATAGTTTGTGGTCCTCTGACAGCCAGAACCGAGGAGCATTCCTACGTATCTTCTCGGCTTCCGATTTTTCCTCCGGCAAGACGTCGTTTTGAAGGAAGTTCTTTATGGGATCCATCCAGCTGTGACTCTTTCTGATCTGATGGACTCTGGCCGGGCTTCTGCTGATGGGACTTGCCTGGGCTAGATCTTCAACCAGGATCACTCGCGGCAGATTATGTGCCGAGGATGTGGCGAGAGTGGCCAGCGAGTCTGCATGGGTGTTTACACTCCTGGAAATGTGTGTCAGATTGAAGGACTCAAAATTCGTCTGCAGCCGCTTGACTTGTCCCAGATACTCTTGCATCCTAGTATCTCGAGCTTCCAGCTCACCCATCACTTGTCCGACTACCAGTCTGGAGTCGAGAACGCTTCTATTATTCTTCCGCCCAATCTTTGAACCATCGTCATCCCTTGAAGTAAGGCTTCGTATTCGGCTTCATTGTTCGTAGCCGAGAATCCGAGCCTCAATGATTTTTCAATGACAGCACCGTCCGGGGATATTAAAACTATCCCAACTCCTGACCCTCTCTGGTTAGCTGCGCCATCTACGTAGACCTTCCAATGCGTGTTCCTCCCTGTTGAAATCGCACCAACCGTCTTTCCATCCGTGTCTTTCTTCTCGGTTATTGTTTCTATAGAGGGCTCAGCAAACTCCGCTACCAAGTCTGCGAGGACCTGTCCTTTGATGGAGGATCTGGGCATATATTTAATATCAAAGGCCCCCAAAAGCGCACTCCACATGGCGATCCTTCCGGTGTAGTCAGCGCTTCGAAGCACTGCTCGAAGGGGAAGCTGAGTTAGAACGATGACCGTGTGCGCCTGAAAGTAATGAGGAAGTTTTCGGGTTGCATGCACTATCGCCAGAATTGCCTTTTCTAAAGGTAGGTATCGCACCTCGGCCTCATGTAGTGATTTGCTCACATAGTACACCGGTCGCTGCACCCCATTATCATCCCGTATCAGTACCAGGCTTACGGCGTGGGGAGCTACGGCGATGTAGGCAAACAGCACCTCATCTGCCTCAGGGCTGGACATGATGGGTGGTCGGGACAGGTAGTCTTTAAGCTGCTGGAAAGCCTGAACGCAATCCTCCGACCATTCGAACTCTTTCCACTTGTTTATCAGGAGGTAGAAAGGCCGACATCGATCCGCCGATCGCGATATGAACCGGTTCAACGCCGCAATCATGCCAGTGAGCTTCTGTACTTCCTTCGGATTCCGAGGAGCCTGTAGGCTGTTAATGGCTTTGATTTGGTCGGGACTTACTTCTATTCCCCTGTGGGTGACCATATACCCTAGGAATTTCCCAGACCCGACCCCGAATGAACATTTGGAGGCATTCAGCCGCAACCGGTGCTCCCTTAATATAGTGAAGATTGTTCCGAGGTCCTTCACGTGCTCGGACACCCTTTTACTCTTCACAACCATATCGTCTATATAAACCTCAATGATCTTGCCCAGTTGTGGTTCAAACATCCGAGTCATCATCCTTTGGTAGGTTGAGCCTGCGTTCTTTAGCCCAAACGGCATCACCTTATAATGATAATTTCCGATGGGCGTCATGAAAGCCGTTTTCTCTTGGTCATCTAGCGCAAGGGGTATCTGATGATAGCCCTGGAAGGCGTCCAGGAAGCTCATTCGAGGGTGCCCCACAGTTGCATCCACCAATCGATCAATTCGGGGTAGGGGGAATGGGTCCTTTGGGCACGCCTTGTTCAGGTCCATGAAGTCCACGCAGACCCTCCATTTCCCTGTCTTCTTCTTTACCACCACAGTGTTTGCCAACCATTCCGGGTAAAAGACCTCTTTAATAGCCCCCGCTCTTTTTAGTTTTGTCTCTTCGTCTTTTACGGCACTAGCATGTTCCTTTGAAGGGCGTCGGGGTGGCTGCTTCTTCGGAGTGGAAGAAGGGTTAACGTTCAGGTGGTGACAAATAAGGCTAGGATCAACGCCCGGGGCGTCGTAGGCGTCCCATGCGAACACGTCGACATTTTCTCTAAGAAATCTGACCAGTTCCTCCTTTTCTTGAGAGGGTAATTCAGAGCCGACCAGAAAGAACTTCTCCGGGTCGTCGTTGACAGCGATTTTATCTAAACTTTCACACCTTATCTCCTCGGCTAGTCCATCGTCTTGCTCTGCCGAGGCGGCTGATTGCTATAAACTTTCAGGGGCCGAGGACTCGGCATAGGGCCGATGTAAGACGGCGGCCACCATACACTGCCTGGATACGGCCTGATCTCCTCGGATCTCTTCTACTTGTCCTCTGGATGGGTATTTTACTTTTTGGTGAAGTGTGGAGGACACAGCCTCTAGGGCATGGATCCACAGCCTTGCAACTATTGCGGTGTAAGGTGAATAAGCGTCGACTACAATAAAATTTACCTCCACTATCTCCGCCCCAGTCTGCACGGGTAGTCGGATTTGCCCTTTTGGCGTAACAATCCTTCCCTCGAAACTGAGAAGGGGAGAATCGTAAGCTGTCAAATCTTCCGACTTCAGGTTCAGCCCCTTGTATAGATCGGGGTACATTATCTCTATTGCACTTCCCGAATCCACCAACACCCTTTTCACGTCGAAGCCCCCAATCCTCAGCGTGACCACCAAGGCATCATCGTGAGGTTGAATAGTTCCTCTCTTATCCTCATCCGAGAATCCCAGTATCAAAGAGCTTCCCTTTTTTGACCTTTTGGGTTCCCTTTGCCTGCCCTCGGAGAGGAGCCGATCCACAGCTAACACCCTGGGGATGGGTGGCCCCGTTCTTCCTGGTGCAGCGAGAATGACATGTATCGTCCTGGTGGGGGGTCTTAAGGACACGTCCTTTCGAGGCTCTTGTGTTGCTTGGCCGGGATGGCCACTCGATGGGTGCAGTAGGTGGCGCAACTTTCCTTCTCGGACCAACTGATCTAGGTGATTCCATAGATTCCTGCAGTCCTCAGTAGTATGCCCATGGTCCTGATGATAGTGGCAGTACAGGTTCTGGTTACGTTTGGAAGGGTCTCCAGCCATCTTTCTCGGCCACCTGAAATAGGGCTCATCCCTTACTTTCTCCAGTACCTGTTGTACTGGCTCTCTGAATACGGCATTCACTGTTTGCGGGTTGCCCTGCCCAGCCTGTCGCGAAAAATCTCTCCTCGGCTGACCAGGATTATGTCGTTCTGACCTGAAATCAGTCGCTTTGGGGGGGATAACCTTCTCCTTTCCCCTCCCTTGCAGCTGATCTTCCTCCACCCTTTTGTATTTGTCGATCCTATCCCTCAACTGATCAACGTTGGCAACCGGTTTACCAGTGAGGGATTTCCTTAAGCCATGGTCGGTGGGGAGCTCGCTTTTGAATGTGCTGATAGCGACAGCATCATGGTTGTCATCCAGGTCGTTATACACTTCCCAGTATCTATCCGAATATGCTTTCAGAGTCTCTCCCTCGTACATGGATAAGGACAATAGCGAACCGAGGGGCTTGGGGACTCTGGTGTTGGTGATATAGCGGGAGTAGAAATCCTGAGTGAGCTGCTTATATGAGCTTACGGAATTTGTCTTCAGGCCGTTGAACCACCTCATCGCCATTGATCCCAAGCTGGACGGGAAGATTTTACATATAAGGGCTTCATTTTGCGAGTAGATCGCAATCTTTTGGTTAAATTGGCTCACATGCTCTACCGGGTCTGTTCGACCGTTATAGATGGCGAATGCCGGTTGGTTGAACCGTCGAGGCAGCTTAGCCCCTTCAATTCTGTACGTGAAGGGGGACCTTGAAACCTGGTCCAACGCCTTCTTCATGGCATCGTTTCCCGAACCCTTGCTGGATGTGCTCTCATATTTCCGCACAGGGCGTGGTTCCTTTTCGTAGGAAAAGGTTTCACTTGGGGGGGTCCTTGATCTCCGTCGGTAACTCGCATCCTCCGCATTAGAGGACTCGTTTTAGTCTGAAGGAGATCGCTTTCGCTGTACCCGTCGTAGCTTCCTCTTCAGATCGTCTATTTCTCGCTGCATGGCCTGGTGACTATTTCGCCTTTGGGACACGTGACTACCTATTTGAGTGTGACTCTGGCTTGTCCGGATAGTATGCACACTTCCCTCACGATTTCCCCTGTGGCCTGGGTTGACGGGGTTATTTTGCCTCTGGGACTCGGCGGGTTGTGTCTGTTGGGAGTTAGCCTGGTGAGGATTCTCCTGGTGCGGACCTAGTTCTGCCATGCTCGACCGTTGTGCTAGCTGATGCCCTAGTTCTTCCCACAGACGGCACCAATTGTAGTTGCACGATTTTCCTGGCCCAAATTCTATTGATCAGGCCTTGGCCCAAAGCGCAACCCACAATAAATATTTGTAGAAGATGGGTCAAAGAACTTAGCCTCAGTGAGCCTCTTCGGTCTGATACATGGACAGTATTGTTGCAGAAAACAAAAGCACAAGAATGGATCTCTCACGTATAATTCTATTTCTTCAGTTCATCATACAGTTTTTTCCGTCCTCTTCTTTGAGGGACTTCACTACATTATATAGTTCCCCTCCTCTCATCTCAACCTTACATTTGTTGATCATCTAAGCATCTACTTGAGTACCTGTCCCATCAGACGCCCTCATCTCTCCCTTTGTGAGTTGCAGAGGCCAAGGCGATACTGTTCAGGGGTCTTTTCCTCATTAATGCGGCCAAGAGGGTGGTTGGGGCGCAATTAATGTGGTGGTGGCTCTCCATGAGATATTTTGGATTTTATTCATTTTATATGTTGGGAGGATGAACTGAAATGGCTGGGGAGAGTTCCTCGTCTGGGCTTCGTGATGTCCGAGGAGGAGTTACTCCTCGGACAGGTTTCCTTGGCGTTTATTGGGATTGAGTAATGCTTCATATGTGGTTTCTCTTCGGACAGGACGCTCCTCAGACGGGCCTGAATTTGGAATGGCCCATTATTTCTGGGCCGGGCCCCACAGGTCTCTTTGGAGTAATTATTAATAAATTATAGTAATAAAGTTTTGACTTCACTTTTATTAGAAATATAAAAAATAGTTAAAAAATTTAATCAGTTTGAATAAATTCACAAGCTTCTCAGTCTGGATTCTCAAAAAAAATAGTTTATCAATTTTTTCAAAAAAAGTTTCTAAAAATAGCTCTAATCAATGTCCTTAGGGCATTGGTTAACATTTTCCAATACAAAAATGTACATGGGACTCAATTAAATTATATATAAATTATATTTTTATATTTATACTTGTCTATTAGACTATATATATATATATAAAACTGAATCCTCTAAAACTTCCACAATTTTTCACGTTAGTATAATATTTAAATAAAATTATTTTATTTTAATCTAAACTTAACAAAGAGTGAAACTCTATTTTTCTAACAAATCCAAATTAAACTCAAACTCATCATTATCATTAATATTTAAATAAAATTATCATTTTTTTTAAATAAAATTATTTTTGTTTAGTTCAAACTTAACAAGGAGTGAAACTCTATCTTTGTAACAAGTCTAACTAAAATTCAAACTCATCATTTTTTTTTAAACAAAATTATTTTTGTTTAATCCAAACTTAACAATGAGTGAAACTCTATCTCTCTAACAAGTCAAACTTTAACGCAAACTCAAACATTGATAATTTATCTCCACAATTGCGAGGTTAATCATGAAAACTATAAAAGCAAAACAAACCCCAATATTATTTTTTAAAAACTGAGTAGAGATATGAGCTCTTCTTATATTATTTTCTTCTCCTCTATTTTGTTAATATATATATATATATATATATATTTGATGGGTTTTCATGTATTTTTTAAAAAGTAATTTTCATACATGAACCACCAAACTCTTTTTAGCCGTTTTTTACAAGATAAAAAAGTTTGCAATAATTGAAATTATTCTTTTGAATGTAACTCATCTTTCTCTTATATTTCTCTATTGTTTAGTCATATATATATATATATATATAAATTGTAGGGTCTCATTTTTCAGCCCAATACCACATGGTGGGTGAGATCTTGGACCAGCGGGCCCAATATGATGAATTTGTAGAGAGTGGGCTAAAAGGCTAGGCCTTGGTGAACGGACAGTCGTTAGTCATGGTGTTCATGATGATCGCACGGAGGTGAACTGAGCTTATCCAAGAAGATTTTCTCTTCAGCACGGTCTGGGTGGCTCCGGTTCTTGGACCTGGTCCCAGTCCCCTTTCTAGACTGCTTCTTCCTCATTTTATACTAGTTTTTTCCCCTCCCTCGAACGTCCACGCATAGGTTTAGCTTTATAGGGCTGATACTTGTCCCATTAGCCCATACCCAAAGTGGTTGGAGGTGGTTGTAAAAACTGAAAAGCATGGCTCTGTCAGGTGCAGAGTACTTAATTGCAGTAATGGCAGTCTTTCCCTTATTCTTTGTCATTTTAGTACTTTTCCTGTTCGATAAAATGACCCGGAATGTCATCACCAGGACCGAGTTCCTCCCTTTGCCCTCGGCTACATTTATGGCCGAGGAGGGTCCTTTCCATGGCCGAGGAGGATCCTTCCCATGGCCAAGGGGTGGGCCTTCCTTGGATTGGGCCCTAGGCCTAGCGCAGACATTAACATAGGCTTCCCGGTTTTATACCCCCCACATATATATAAATATATATATATATATTTTTTTTCAATAATTTTTAAGCAGTGAATTATCTGATTCTTTAATATATTATGGTCTTTCAGAGGTTTTAATATATAAATTTTTGAGTTATTTTTTTGCTTTATCTGAAACTGTCAGACAAATTTTTTGTAAGCCATTGTAAGTTCAAACAATGACTTCTTCATCAAATCGTAACACAAATTGAAGTCATACAAGAGCAAATTATGCAATGGTATAGTTTCTTAAATTTTTTATAAAATTATTTTAATCTACCTCATAAATAGGTAGCTTCCCATGCATAGCACGTGTTAGCGACTAGTATACTAATAATGAAAGAATTGAACAAATATGAATTTAAGGTTATGTTTGGTAACAGTTTTTGTTTTTTATTTTCAAAATCTTGTTTTTGGAAATATAAAGAAAAAACAATATATATTTTTTTTTGTATTTTTGAAATCAAAAATATATTTGGTTAGTTGAAATTAAAAAGATAGGTTTTTGAAGGAAAAAAAAAAAGAAAATACTAAAATATGTTGCGACTAGGATTTAAACTCTAATGTTAACTCATTAAATGAGACAAATTTATTAAATTAAATGCATTATTGACTTTTGAAAATTAGAAACCAAAAATAACCTTTTGTATGTTTTCAGTTTTCTTTACAAATTGAGTTTTGAGAATAGTTTTTGTTTTCTGTCTATTTTGGGTTGCCAAACAAGTTTTTTAGTCTCAAAAATAGAAAACAGTTTTTGGAAACAGAAAATAAGTGGAAAAAGAAGTTACCAAACATACCCTTATATATTCTGCTAAGTTCGGCTCATTTATAACCCAAATAGAAGATACACAAACTGGTGTAAAGGTTCTAAATATATAACTTGGTATACATTAAAAGAAGAGGAAATAACATGCATATGCTCTAGCAAGATTAGCTTAAGATTTATAGAGGGAATGAAAACATGGACTACTTCCTTACCTACATAAGTATAGCATATTATGGCATCTAATTTAACCACGGTTTGAGTAATAAAATGTCTACATTGATTCTTAATAAATAAATAAATAAATGAAGTGCTCTAATTTTATTTAATTTTTTTCATAATTTAAACCACTTCTTGGTCAATTAAAACTACTTTAAGCTTATTTAAAAGTGTTTCCAATCCATTTAAACCCTACAATCCATTTAAAATTATCTAAATTTTCTCAACAAAATTTATTATTAACTCAAATATATAACCTTCAATAACTTTTTTTACTATATTCTTAAAATTCAACAGTTCATTTTCAATATCTATACTATTTATTGAATTGGATTTTTATGTAATTCAAAAATATCCTCATTAATGGAATGTAACTTTCTCTTAGAAATAATAAAGTCATAAATGTCAAATAATGAATTTCATTTTGAATTCAAAAAGAGTACTTCTAAAATTTAGAATTTATTTCCCCTTCATATTCATCTTTTTATTCCCTAAAATTTAGCATTTTTTATTCCTTTTTTGTTTGAATAAAAAGTAAAACGCCCCTAATTTAAAAAATAAAAACTTCAAGAGAACTCCTAAAATTTAGCATTCTTTCCCCTCACATTCATCTTATTTTTTCTACCAAAACTTTTTTCTATATCACTATACCACTTTCAAACACACATTTAAAAAAGAAATTATAGTTATGACTTATCTTTAAAATTTATCATTTTTATTTGTTTGAAAAATAAAAAATATTCATTTTCAATTGATGCAAATTATTAAACTTTATCCAAAAAAAAATAAAAAAAACCTCTGATCACATGCAATGCGCGTGCTTAAAGGTTAGTATTTTCATAATGTATTTAAAATTTATAAACATTAAATAAATTCATTGTATTTCATAAAAAATAAAATATAAATTAATTGTATCATAATAAAAAGAAGTCATGTTGTAAACAATGTAAAGTAAAGAGATAAGTATATAAAATAGGCTGACTGTAATATCTCATGGCCAAACTTTATGGTTAACTTTTGTGTGGTTAATTATTATAAGCCACTTATTTTCAATAATTGATAGAAGGGTACCATGTTATTTTATAATACCACTGAATATAATCATTACATGCACAACGTCCATATCATATACTCAAGTCAATCAAACCACTCAACCTAAACATGAAGGTGATGAATTATCAATTTTCTTTTCGAAATGGTGAGTGTAATACCCGGAAAAAAAATAAAATAAAAGGAGGAGTATTTAAGTAAATTTGTTTTGGGGTCAACTTTTATAATTAATATTACTAAGGGGTTTTTAGAAAATAAGGTTGAAACCCTAGTTTATATAGTCTAATTTTAAGTTAGCATATATTGACAGATGTTTTGAAAGAGGAGACTACCCAAAATACTGAAGTAGAGAAGATTTGACTGCACAATAGAGGTAAGAGCTTAAGAATTTCTTTCTTGTCAAATCTAAGTTTTATTTAGAATTAGAGTATTTTTTTTATGTGGGTATTTTGGCTAATAGTGAGACTATATAAAAAAAAAAAAAAAAAAAATTCAATGAAATATGATGATGTAGACGAAGAAGGAATTAGATCTATTTTTCCCTCCCGGTGTTGCGGTAACTGTAAGTGTTGCACAGGTTTACCGAATTGAATTTTGGTGAATAGCAAGAAGTTTTTGTGTTGGTCGGTAGTGTGATAAATTATGGAGGTAAAATATGTGTCTAATAGTATTTTTTTGTAAAAGCATGTCAGGAGCTTGACTCTGGTTTGATAGAGTGCTTTTCTTAGTTTTGTCCTCATGCCAAAAGAGTATAATGGTCGGCGGCACTAGCAGGAAAGAAAAAAATATATATATACATTTATATATGCATATATGGTAAATGGAATTACCATCTTGAGAAAGCAAAGCCAGCTCCTTTTTCTTTATTGTTATTATTATTATTATTATTATTATATTTGTTTATTTGGTTCGTTGAGGCGTAAAGGGGAAGCAGCAGGTTTGACTAAGTGATTACATATATATATATATATATATATATGTATATCAACTCATGAATATAATAATGGGTGATCTACTTTTAGGCCTATAGGTATGGTGTAACTATAGACTTGATTCCTAGAACTATTAGTGGCAGAAAATAAAGAGAGCAAAAATATTGTAAAGTTACGTGGGATATTGGTGTGGGTGGATAGTGGGAAATTATTGGTTATTTTGAATAGTTTTTAATCTCACTGGATACATTATAAGTTTTTTTGAATTATTTGATTATTGAGTATAGTGTTTGAAAATTGTTCTAGGTGATATTTAAAGATTTTAGGGGAATTGTTAAGGAAAAGTTTCTTTTGGAATAACATTTGGAGGTAAGTAACCTTATCCTAATGGGTTTTATTTTGCGTATTATAACTACTGAAAATTGTTTACAGTTGTTACTATTTATTTCTATTGTATTATTGATTTCAAGTAAAGAATAGAGAAATTTCACAAATAAATATGAACATTGAATATATGATTTATTTATTTAATTGTTCCTTTAACCATATTGATTTAAAGTACAGAATATAGAAATATTACAAATACATTTGAATACTGAAAATATGATTATATATGATTATAGACAAATTGACTATGAATTGATTTTTGATACCCAAACCAATGGGGATTATTCATTGGTATTCTAATACCCAACCAATGGGGGCCATTCATTGGTATTCTGATACCCAAACCAATTGGGGTTATTCATTGGTATTCTGATACCCAAACCAATGGGGGTTATTCATTGGTACTCTGACGCCCAGTCACGGGGATATAGCGTGACCATAGTCATAAGATCGTTAAGAATTTGAATTACGTTTGAGTATTTGAACTAATTTGAGTCTTTAAAACTGCTTATATATTTTCAGAATCTATTGTGAGTTATAGCTTTTGATATATGAAAAAACTGACTATTTCCTAAACCATCTATGATATATTTATAAGATTAAAGTATGTGATCTATTTGCAACTCATTATTTTAAGACTATGAAATTTCTTTAGTTATTTTTGAAAACTCATAGCATAGTATAACTTTTGAAGATTCATATTATATCTTATTACCTCACAGATCTATTGTTGGATAGAACTTAATTGGATTTTGGTTACTTATTGAGTTGTCAACTCACCCCCCCCCCCCTCTTTCTCCTTTCAGATTTTGATCAGGAAGAGTAGCATATGTTTGGGCTTCCGCTGGGATGTGCGCATGAGTGAAGTTTAGGAAATCAATGGAATAAGTTTTGAACTTTTATGTTTTAAGATTACCATGTGTGTAATCCTTTAGACTTAAAGGATTTAGTTAATTCTTATTTGATGTTGGAAGATTATTATTTGGAGATCTTTTGAGAATTTCTTTATTGAGGATATTTTTAAATTTATTGATGAAATTTTCTTAAGGATAATTATTTAATTGTTTAAGAGGGCCTTACACACTTATAGAGTGTAAACTTTATAAGTGTGTGGCTGTTGTCACGTGCCTAGCTCTTTTTGGGTTCGGGGCGTGACAAAGAGGATAAAAAAAAACTGCAAATTTGGAGCTTCCAAGACCTTGTGACTGAGACCGACACTAAATGTGTGTTTTTCGAACTTTTTTTTGTAGGTATTTATTGTCCACATTAATCATACAATTAATTGATTCATCACAACAATGTATTGCATTTTTGAAGACTTAAACTTCCAATTATTTTTTGGACTCAAGTCACTTGGAAGCTTTTAAATTCATGCTTAAGGTCGACAGCCTCCCCAACAATCGACATGGTTCACTTGTGGAAATGAGAGAAATATGAGAAACGAAGTAACCAAGGAGACACCACAGAAAGTTGAGTTGGGACTTAGGAGTGAACTGTTTCGTGTTTTTTTCTTCTTCATCTTCTTTTACTCTCATAGTTATTGCTCTCTCGGCTTCAAAAAGTCGACAAAAATGACATAAAGCTTGACTGTTTCACTACATCTACACTTACAAAGAAATGAGAATTGAGATCAGACCTAATGCAATTCACTCATTAAATTAATATTATACAATTTGGAAGTACCTCTCCTCGTCTTTGCTAATGGCAATCTTATCCAAACCCTCACATGATACTGAAGAATCCGAGGAGGCTGGCATGACAGGCACTGGTTGCTATAGGTAGGAGTTGACTCCGAGGAGCCAATTTTGGAGGCTTGGTGCCTGATTGCTGCCACCATACACTACTTGGCTACTTCCTGGCATCCCAACAACTCTCCAACTCCTCCCTCAGTAGGATGCTTCAACTTTACATGCAGAGTTAAAGATACAACCTCCAAAGCGTGAAGCCATGGCCTTACTAAGATTGCCATATAGGGTGAATAAGCCTCCACCATAATAAAATCCGCACTCACCACCTCCTCTCCCGTTTGAACGAGTAACTTGATCATACTCCTTAAAACAATGGTCTTTCCATCAAATCTGACCAAAGGGACATCATACTTACTAAGGTCTTTGGGCTTGTGTCCCAAGCCTTTGAATAAATTTGGATACATAATCTCGACCCTGCTTCCCTGCTCAATCATTACCATCTTGGCATCGAATTCCGCGGTTTGCAAAGTTACTACATGCTCATCATCGTCATGGGGCTGAATCGTTCCCTCCTTATTGGCCTTGGAGAATCCTAGGATTGGTTGGTCCTACAGCTTGAACTTCTTAAATGGCCCACCTTCATCGTCCACTTTTGACTGTGGAGATATCATCATCACCCCGCTAACAGAGCTAGGGTCTTTCCTTGGAGCCACAAAAATGACATCAATTGTTCCAAGGGAAGACTAAGGAGCATTACTTCTCAAAGACACTGTCGTGGGCTGTCCTTCTTAGATGGCAGGCTGGTGCAAAAATTGTTTCAGCTTCCTAGTTTTGACCAATTAATCGAGGAAGAGTTGCAAAGTCCTGTAATCCTTCGTAGTATGACCTTAGTCCTGATGATGATGAAAGTACAGATTCTGATTTCTCTTGGTGGGGTCTCCTCCCATTCTATTGGACCATTTAAAGTAGGGCTTATTCTCTTGGTAGATCGACTCCTTAAACACCGAATTTACCATTTAGGTCCAGCGGGGTTACAGGGTGCCTAGTTGAAAAACTCTCTCCTTGGATGACAAGGACCATACCAGTTGGCCCAGTTATCTTTTTGGTCAGTAGTAGAAACTTTAGCTTTCCCCTTACTCTAATTCTGATTGTCCTCCACCCTTTTGTGCTTTTCAATTTGGTCCATTAACTGGTGCATACTTTGAGAAGGCTTCATGGTAAGGGATTTCCAGAGATCAGAGTGAGTAGGAAAACCCACCTTGAATGTTCTTACAGCTACATCTTTGAAATCGCCATCAATTTCATTGTAAAGCTCCTAATATCTATTGGAATAGTTTTTTAGGGTCTTTCCTTCTCTCATAGACATTGAGAGCAAAGAGTCTAAAGGCCTCGGAACTCGACTGTATGTTACAAACCTTGCTCTGAATGCCCTCATCAGCTCCTTAAAAGAGCTTATCAATCCTTCCTCAAGGCCATCAAACCACTTCATGGTAACAGGGTCGAGGCTCGAGGGAAAGACTTTGCACATCAATGCCTTGTTCTTAAAATGGATGGCCATCCTCTGATTAAAGTAGCTCACGTGTTCAACCGAATCTGTCTTGCCATTATATAGTGAAAGTGGGCTAATTGAAGCAGCAAGGGAGCTCAGCTTGCTCAATGTGTCTGGTGAAGGGTGAGCGTGATATTTGAAGAAGTGTATTTCCCATGGCATCATTTCCCACACTTCTCCGAGGCAGAGTCCTAGATCTCTTGTGATGATGTTTTCACCAAGAGTGTAACGAGATGTCAATATGAAAGACTCACTAGGTGGAGTTCTGCTTCTTCGTCAATAACTTCTATTATCCTCAAAGCTAGAACTCTGGCTTAGGGTGGGAGTCCTCTCATCCTTTATCCGAGCCTTGCAGTAGAGGTGTCGGCGTAGCCAGTCCACTTTCCTCTTGAAATTATATACCTCCTCGTCATGCGAGTTATGACTGGCATGATGCTAACCGGTATGTTTGGAATGTACAGATGGAGCTCTTTCATTGTAGGTGTGGCCCATATCATGGTCCCTTCTTTGTTCAAGATTTACAAACTGGTCCCTCTGCTGGGACCCAACAGACTCTAGGGAACCACTTCTTCTAGGGTTGGCCATAATAAGAAGGCTTTTACTCAAGGATACTTAGGAGATTTTCCCACAGACGGCGCTAATTGCGGAGGACAAAAATAAGTCAAGCTTGCTTTTTTCCCACACAATTAATTTATAGAGGTTGGATGCGAATCAACCTTTAATACCCTTGCTTAGATGTATTGGATTAAATAGAAAAGAGAGGATTAACGTTTAGCATAACTGTATGACATGAGATTTGGTTAGAAAGAGCCTTGGCTGGCTTATATTATGTTCCTCAAGCTTGGTTCGAGATGCCAATTACACTTGTTCTTTGATTACAATCATAATCTTATATTTCTCTCTGTTCACAAAATGTCTCATGCCTATTTTACAGAGGCCTTTCTGCCTTATATAGTCTCCTAGGTTGTATCTTAACCTTCCACTTGGATGGTTTTGGTTCATTTTCCTTGATACTTGTCTCATCAGGACTTCACTGCAAGGTTTCTGTACCAGGCTTTGAGCTGTGATGACACTGTTTAAGTGGTCATTTCCTCATTAATGCGGCCAACTAAGTGGGTTCAAAGCATTGAATGCGGAAGTGATGGATGCCTTATATGCATTCTTCCCTTCCATGCTTAATGATAAATCTTCCTCCTCTTCCTTATTTTATGCCCAGTGGTCTTCAAAACTGGTCCTCAGCCCTTTCAAGGACACACTAATATCTTCGGGGTCCACGAGCATTGTAGCCTCCTTATGCCTGTGATGAATTTTTTACAACTTTCCCGAGGGCTTGCTGTCAATGCCTTCCGAGGTCCGTTCTTCTGACATTGGACTTTTCTAACTTGCCCCTACTCTTGAATTCTCGTCCTCCCACACTACTTTTATTTTATATTATAACTAATATTCATAATATTTTATTATATTATATATTTTAATAAGCCATCTCTAAAAGGGAGTATATAAATATATTCATGCTTTTATACTTCAAAAATTAATTATAACTTTTAAAGTTTTTTTTTTTTTCATGCTTTATTATTTTACAATCTAGAATATGCTTGAAAATCATTTAATTTTCCCCGTACATATATATATATATATATATATATACTAGTCGCTAACCTGTGCGATGCACGGGATAGTTAAATAAAAATTAAAAGTATTTATTTTGCTTAAAGGTTTATGACTTGACTTATTAAGTGCATAACTTGAAAATAAATTAAAATAAGTAATATCTTATTCAATATAATGGTTTAGAAAAATTCTTTTTCTTTTATATCATTGGTTCCACATAAGCAATTAAATCTACTATCCACCACAAATCTAATCTATGTTATCTTGATAATAGATCTACAAATTACATTCTCATATCCTCCATCATTTAGAAGGTAATGATTGTATGTAATGTATAAATTTTATTATTTTACAATATAAAATTTTTATGATAGATGATTAAAATAATTAAAATAAAATATAATGTCTTGGAAATTTTTTGAAATAGAATTTTAAATATCTTAAAACTTATTTAATAAAGTTCTATTTTACCTAAAAGTGAAGATAACCATAGGCCCAATTTTTATTTTATAGCATAGGATGTTATAGTTAGCTCCGTACCATGTGTAATACGTTAGTCCATTATGATAGTTCCAAATAATATCCTAATACCTATCTGTATGAGTTTTCTTTTTAATGATGCCATAAAGGATGAAGTTTAATAGAAGTCATTTATGATCCAACATATCCAATAATTTGTTTTTAAAAAAAATTTAATTTCAAAAGTCTTTTAATCATAAATTTTTTTAATCATAAAATAGACTCTACCTAAATTCTAAAGGAAAGAGTTCAAAATGATCACATCATTGATACCATATCATGATGGTTGCAAATAATAATATTATTATTCATGATTAATAGATGAACAATGAAACTGTGAATTAACAATTTAACAATTCAAAATGAAAACACATATACAGAATTGCTACAACAACACATATTGAAGACTCCAAATATTGGAACATACTTCTTCTTTCATTATTCAATCAAAACCAAAGTTTCGAAGATAATTCCAATTCTATTAAACCCAATTCATACATACACATGAACGTAAAGAATTCCAAAAATAAAAACAACAATTTCCAAAAGCCTTTGCCTAATATAGTCACTTTTTTTTTTTTTAAAGATTATGCGTTCTTTAGTTTTTTTCCTTTCATGTTTCCTCAAACTTTTTCTAATTGACCAAAATATCTCTCATATATGTTAACATTAAACCTAATAAGAAAACTTTGCATACCTTTTGTTTTGAAGGCGCTCCAAGAACCAAAATCAATGCAAGAGATTGCATAAAAGAAAGAGAAATTTACATTGATGATCAATACCTTCAAAGAGATATTTATCTGTGACTCAAACTAACAAACCAAAACCAAATACAAAGTTTCATAGAGCATAAATCAAAGAGAAGACTACCAAACGAATTTGCAGCACACAAACCAAAAACAAAAGTTGCTAACCCGTGCAATGCAAGGGAAATTTTATTTCCGTTTGAATTTATTAAATTTTATTAGAATGAAAAAAATATTTACAAAACTATCCACTTAATTATTAATCATTCTGATTATAAATTATTAAGCAACAAAATTTGAGTAGAGGATTAACATCAATACCTAGGAATTCACTTTGTATTTTTGATAGGTTAACCTAGAAATTCACAACCCTCATCGATCTCAAGAGCTAATAACAACATGAAACATAAAAACAAATTATGAAATGCACATATATATTCCCAAATCTATAGATTGTAATCCATGACTATTCAAATAGGGAGGAAAATCCCTATTTTAATCTCAGAAATTTTGTCGAATACTTTTAATGGTGACGAGGCTAAACTCTCTTCATGTGTGTAAAGGCCTTAAAATTTCCAGCTATTATAGGTTCTGTGAGGGTAAATATAAAATTCAACTACAAAATTTAGATTGAAATTGTAAACTAAATAACTGAATTCATTTGATAGGAGTATATAGACTTTGAATATATTTAAATATTTATTAATTATAGTTTATTTAAATACTTAAAATTATATGTGCATATTTTAACTAATATACCTATCTATTAGTAGTACTTAAATTTCAGCATGAATAATAATAAACGTGGTGATATAATCAATTGGATTTGGATGATAACAATATATAATAAGGAAAATTACACTTTACCACCCTAAAATATACACCAGATTACACTTTGCACCCTAAATTATTCAAATACACACTTTACACCCTAAACTATGGCCTTTGTTACACTTTGCACCCCAACGTTAGTTTTATGGTTAAGTTAGACAGAAATTAATAGCATGTGACTTGCATGTGATTTTTGCTTAGGTGTGACAGTGTTTAAAGACCGAAACACCCTCTTCATAAATAATTAAAAAAAAAAAAAGCTTAATTCTTTTTACTTTTTCCAGCTCTCTCTCTCTCTGTCTCGTGAGTACAGGTATAGCCCTCTCTCTTTGGTATAGCTCTCTCTCTCTCTCTCTTTCCCCAAATTAAAAGCCTGTAACCCTAAATCCCCTAATCAAAAATATATTCGGCTCCACCAAATCAAAAAAGACAAAGTTAGTTTGATTTGGGGATTCAGGACCCATAAAAGATAAAAATCATTTTCTTTTATTCAAATTTCAAACTCGCTTAAAAAGTTAAGAATGAAAAAGTGAGATATGGGTAAATCAGTGAATCCTTATTAAGCATATTCTTTCAATATTTTTTTGAAGAATTTGGGTGACATACTATCTGAGTAGGGGCTGTCATTTCCAAGAACGAAACCACTGTTTCTCACTTTGTTATGCATAGAGAAAAGTGGTAGAGGTTCTTCCTTCTACTATACACCTGACTTGAGTTCTTGCTTCTATAATACCCCTTACCTCATACCAGAACTTCACTTGTTTCTTTATTACTCTTTTCTTTTTCTTTTTTCTGGGCTTACACATTCTCCCCTTTCTCTCTATCTTCTTCATAAATTTCATCTTCTCTCTCACTCATATCCACGTATCCAAGCATCCCAGCATGTATCTCACTGCTATTTTTTTGCGATCTAACTTTTCTTTCCACCTTGAGGCAAATATAGAAACTACATGAATTGCATCAATTGCTTGAAGCAGAGAGAGTATGATTAACAAAGAAAAAGACAACGTTAGTTTGATTTGGGGTTTTAGGGTTACAGGGTTTTGTTTTTAATTGTTTATGAAGAGGGTGTTTTGGTCATTAAATAGTGTCACCCCTAAGCAAAAATCACATGCAAGTCACATGCTATTAATTTCTGTCTAACTTAACCATAAAACTAACATTGGGGTGCAAAGTGTATCAAAGGTCACAGTTTAGGGTGCAAAGCGTGTATTCGAATAGTTTAAGGTGCAAAGTGTAATCTAGTGTATAGTTTAGGGTGGTAAAGTGTAATTTCCCCTATATAATAATAAACACATTCTTTTTGTTACCAAATGAAAGGCTTTTTGTGTAAAATTGTAATTTCCAACAGTTCTACCAAAAAATAAACGAAAAAAAAAATCTAAAAGTTGTTTCGAGTTTCAAAACAATACATTAAATTCACATGAGAGGTCTAGGTGGCTCATAAACCAAGAGCCACATAAAACAAAAGAAGAATAAATGATGGTCCATCCAAAGCATAAGAAGAAGGAGAAGAAGTAGAAGAAAGGGAGGGGTGGACTGAGAAAACTTGAGGAGTCGGAGAGGCAATGTGGGGATCAATTGGAAACATGATAATCACATCAACGTGAATTCTGCCACTAATTTCTCTTTTTTCTTTTTTTCTTTTTCACTTTTTGTACTGCCCGATTTAGATTTTTTGATACAGTCCAATATCAAGTGGTACGTTTTAGAGGTAATTTGATATCGGTTCACTGGCCAGAACAAAAAATATAGGCCAATATGGAATGGTAATGACTTCCATGGCTATGGCTGGTGAATAAGGTCCAAATTGCAAGGGTGTCTAGATATTCAAGTTTTATGGGTGTGGCTGTGTGTGTCTCAACTCTGAAGTTTTTCAAGTTTGGGGGTTTTCAGAAACAAAGTCACTTCGTCTAAGGCAAAGCCGCATTGCTTTATATATACATAAAAGAGAGTACTAACAGGCGTCTCTCTCTTTTTTATTAACGTGAGTATTTTATTTTTTGGAATTAAATTATATATATATTATTTTTTAAATATTATGTTGTGCTGACGCGAAAAATTATGGTGTCAATAGAGATTTTGGTTATATATATATATATATATATATAGACCAGTCAATTATGCTAAATTTATAAATTTAATATCTATATTTGTATTTAATTAATTAATAAAGTAATTATGACATTATTGGGGTTCGACCTTAGTTGAACCTCAGTCCAACCTTAAAAATCTTGAGCCTCTCTCCGTACCGTTCTATCCGTACCGTTCTATGAATAGTCTGGGTCTAAAAATAGTTTGGTACACATTAAAAGAAGAGGAAAAAGTACGCTCATGGTCTAGCAAGATTAGGTAAAGATTTATAGAGGGGATGAAAACATGGACTGTATCCTTACCGACTCAAGTATAGAGTATTTTGGCTTCTGGTTTAGCCATTGTTTGAGTAATAAAATGTCTACAATGATTCTTAAAAATAAATAAATAAAGTGCTCTAATTTTATGTAATTTTTTTTAATATTTAAACTACTTCTTGGTAGATTGAAACTACTTTAAGCTCATTAAAAATGTTTTCAATCCATTTAAACCCTACAATTCATTAAAATTATCTAAATTTTCTCAGAAAATTATTATTAACTTAAATATATAACCTTCAATGAATTTACTATATATGAGAAAATAATAATTTTTTTTAGGAAGGACAAAATAATAAGTTAATTAAATAGTTTGTGAATAAGTTCAAGCTTGATCAATAAGACAATAAATATAAAATGACTTGTCAGCCTTAAAAAAATTAAAGGATATATGAATAAATAAAAGTTGTAAAGATTATAAATAATTGATTGACTATATTTTTGGGATTGTATAAGTATTATTTTAATGACTTGAGTTTATTAATCTTATATGAAGATATATATATAAGACTTGAATGTTATAAAGTCGTATGGTTATTTTATTTTTTAAATCTGGGTTGATTGTGATTTTAAGAATAAGAAATGACAGATTAGTAACTAATTATTGAAAATACTACTCACCAGTCCCCACCCCAGTCTCCAATTCCTAACGAAAAATTTAATTCTAATCAAGTGGACCACTAAACCAACAGCACCAATTATCTTAGCTTCAAGAAGGTAAGAAAAGAAAAATTGAATTTTTTCTCATGGCTAATTATTATGCTGACCGAATAAGGATTGGGAGTGAGAGAAATTTGGGAAATGAAGTAACCAGAGAGACACCTCAGAAAGTTGAGTTGGGACTTGGAGTGCAGAAAGAGTTACCATGATCTGTGAAAGCCCAAGAACACAATGAACTGTTTCGGTTTTTTTTTTTTTTTTTTTTCTCAAATTTATTGCTCTGGCTATATGACTTACGAAGAAATGAGGATTGAGATCAGACCTGATGCAATTCACCCCTCTTCTCTCACAAAATTTTTACTTTCTTAACTTTTAAATTTAAATTTTAATATATTCAATTTAATAATTGAGATTGAAAGTTAATTTTTAGCAAATATTTTAAAATCTATGATGGTAACTGGTGGTTTTTGGTAGCAGGTCAGTGTTACTTGGTGTTTTGTTGATCAAAAACTCTACCTGCAAAAGGTTTTCTCAAATCAGATACATAAGGCATAAATAAAATAAAATAAAAATAGAGAAGAGAAGAGAAGAAGAAGAAGAAGAAGAGGAAGAGGAAGAGGAAGAAGAGGAGGAGGAGGAAGAATAACCTGCAGCAGCACGTAGAGGAAAGCAGCAGAGAGATGAGATCTGTTCTGTGGCATGAGCTGCGGAGATGGTCTAATCTATTGATCACTCAAAGGGTAAAATTGGGTTTTTAACAAAACATTTGGGTAATTTGGTAATTGACCCTTCATTCCAACGGTAGTATTTACTCCATCCATTTGGGAATGTAACAAAATATTGTTTTGTTTATAAAAATAAAATTAATTAATTTGTTAATATTCTTATTATACTCCTACTTTATTTTTAAAACTATTTGAAAAGAAAACTAACAAATATTTTTTTAAAAAATTAATCTAATTGGGGCATCTTTTTAATTATCTCATTAAGAATAAATCTTTTCAAAAAAATTGATAAATTTATTTAAGGATAATTTTGTAAATTTATACATTTTTATAAGGTATACAAGACACAACACAGTTTTGAAATTCAAAATATAAGGGTATGTTTGGTAATTGTCATCTTCCCTTATTTTTGTTTCTAAAAATAATTTTTTATTTTTGAGATTAAAAAACTTGTTTGACAATCGAAAATGGACAAAAAATAAAAATTGTTCTCACAAAATTTTTACTTTTTTTTACTTCTTAATTTTAATTTTAATATATTTAATTTAATGATTGAAATTGAAAGTTGAAATAAATTTCTTTCAATTTCAATCATTAAAATTATTTCAATTTCAATCATTGAAAGTTGAAAGAAATTTATTTCAACTTTCAATCCAGCCATTTATTACAATTACAATAATCTAGGTATTTCACGTTATCTCATTCTCAGTACAAGAAAATATTCAAAGTCAGAAAGATACAATACGAAACAAGCCAAGATTGACAGTTTTAATTTGGTGCATTGCTCAATACTTTTGTCGACTGTTGATTTCATATGTAACCCCGCCAAAGGAACTCAAATGGTCAAATGATTCGGTAGGAAGTTTCAACATAATTTACATTAGTGGATATACGAAACCTTAACAGTTATTTACCATAAATCTATATATTATAATCTATTTATATATTCAATTATATTCTAATTAGACTATACTTTGTGTAAAGTGGCATCTAAAATCAAGATTCAACTTTCAAGTGCTCCAATTTGATGGAGCCCTCTTTCGTAGAACTGATCATGTGGAAGCCATGGCAGCAAGAATGGCAGTGTAGTTTTCAAAGGACATTTACATAAGGGAAGCAGTATTTTAAGGAGATTTGGCTACCGTCATCGAAGCTAGGGCATGTAGTACTTTATGTTAAATTAAATTCAAGCTTAAGTTCAAACTTGACTATTAAATGAGTCAAGTTCAAACATAATAGGATCATGTTAATAGGTGCATTTATGGCAATTCAGGCTTAGGTTCAAACTTGTCTATTAATATACTAATGATTGTAAAAAAAAAAAAAAAAAAAAAAATACTTATATAGATTTGAGATTAAATTGTATAGATTCGTAAATAGATTTATATGATATCAAATTATTATTTGTAGTTTATTAACAATATTAACAGTGGTGGCTCTAAAATTTTTTTTCAGGGTGTTTCTTAAGAAACATAAATTGTACCATCCAATAAAAAGAGAAATTCAAATATTGACAACAACAACAATAAAAAAACATGCAAATACATAAAATTTACAATTGCATTCTACGAGTTTTCATATTTTGAAATTGTTGTATGATAGTCTCATTATCAGTGTTACAAGTTTTATCTCTTTCAATGTACACAACCAAGTAATCATTCATCAACTGAATGTAAAACAAATTATGAAGCAAAATTTAATTTTATTGGCATAAAAAAAAAAAAACTATGGATGTTCCTAAATTTTTTTTGAAGGGTAGACAAATAAAATTTTTAAAATTATTATATATATATATATATATTTTTAAGGTCAGGGTGGTCCTAGGACCACCTTGGCCATAAGGTGGCGCTACCCCTGACAATAAATACAATCATGGTTTTACTATATATGAGAAAATGAGAAGTTAATGAAATAGTTTGTGAATAAGCTCAAGTTTGTTTAATAAGCAAAAGAACCAAATTTAAACATATAATCTTGTTTGGTGATAAGCTCCACCTTGGATGTTGTTTGGGAAAAAAATTGGTGTAAAGGCTCTACATAGATATAGTTTGGTACACATTAAAAGAAGAGGAAATAACACGCACATGCTCTAGCAAGATTAGCTAAAGATTTATAGAGGGGATGAAAACATGGACCACTTCCTTACCTACTAAGGTATAGCGTACTATGGCTTCTGATTTAGCCATGGTTTGAGTAATAAAGGGTTTGTTTGGTAGAGTAGTTTGAATAATATTGTTTGTATTTTTTTGAAATATGTATAGGTGAAAAAATGTGTGAAAATAAATGTAATATTATTTAAAAACTGAAAATATGTTGCTAAAATGCTCTACCAAACGGGTCCAAAATGTCTACGTTGATTCTCAATAAATAAATAAAGTGCTCTGGCTGAGGAAGGTTTTTTTTTTTTTTTTCCTTCTTGTTTTGCTCACTCAGGGATTAGGATCCGGTCTCACAAAGTTTTTGCAATTTTTACTTTTTCAACTTTTTTTTTTTTTTTTTGCTTCTTATAAATTTTTGCTTAACTTTTTTTAATTAACGGTTGAGATTGAAAGTTGCTAAATGAAACTTTCAATCTCAACCATTCATAGTAGCATCAATACAATATCCTAAGTATTGCACATAATGTCAATCTCTCTCATAGTTATAATTGTCAATATTATACTATACACAATATATATTATATGATATGTATTATAACGTGTGTAAAAATTTTTATATTGATGTATCATATACCGTAGAAAGTTGAGTTGGGACTTTTTTTTTTTTTTTTGAGAAATAGTTGAGTTGGGACTTGGCAGGGAAAGAGTTACTCTATTCTGTGAAAGGTTCAAGAAAACACTGAAAAGTCGTCAAGAAAACAATGCAATTAGTTTCGGGCTTTTTTTTTTCTTTGCTGTCACGTTAAATCACGCGATTTCAAAAGTCATCAGTTTCAAAAATGACAAAAAGAGTACGAAGATATATATGATATACAGTGAAAAGGATACAAAACGAAACACGCCAAGATTGACAGCTTTAAATTTTTTTTTTTTGGTTATCTATTGACAGCTTTATTGGTTGCTTTTTCCATTTCATATGGAATCCAGCGTTCTGCTCATGACTAATAGAATGCAGCCAAAGAAACTCAAACGATTAATGTCGGAAGGAAGTTTCGAGCATAATTTGCATAAGTGGATATACGGATTTTTTTTTTTTTGGTTGCTAATAGGTTATACGGAACCTTAATTCTTAAAAGCTATTTACCATAAATCTATTATATAATTCCATTGGATTCTAATTAGTAATTACAATATATTTTTGTGTCCGTTTGGAGAGTACAGAAAGTTGCGGTGCGTTTTACCTTTCACGTTTTGCCTTTTTTTTTTATTCAGCCGCAATATTTAACTAAGTCTTCCGTGAACAGTGCATTCGTGCACTGTTCATGTACCTATAAATTTCACTTTTAGTAACTTTTTCATTAAAAATGGGTCTCACGATACTATTCACATATTTAAAAATTATTTTGCTACAGTGTTTTCAGTTTCAGTTTTCAGTTTCAGTAACAATAAACTCAATCCAAACGGACCCTTTGTGTAAAATGGCATCAAAATAAAGATTAAATTATTAAAATGCTCCAATTTAATGGTTTTTTTTTTGTTGTTGTTGTTGTTGTTGTTGTTGTTGTTGTTGTGTGGAACTGAGGGAATAATTATCCGAGGTAATAAAAGGAAGGAAAAATGGCTGCTTTGACAAACAAGATCATGATATCAAATTATTATTTGTTGTTTATTAACAATATAAACAATTCATCCGTAATAAAAATTTATAAATTTGTGAATGATTAAATAATTTTTAATCATGATTTTATTATATATTGAAAAATGATAAGTCAATTAAATAGGTCGTGAACAAGCTTGAGCTTGTTCAATAAGCAAGTGAACCAAACTTGAATGTATAATCTTGCTTAGGGATAAAGTATTAGCTTGGATTATGTTCAAAATAAAATTAAATAATGAAAAAATTTGATCTTTAAATATTTGACTTAACCTGGCTTGACTCGTTTATAACGGAAGTCGCACAATTTGATGTTGAGGCTATATATACAACTTGATATACATTAAAAGAAGAGAAAATAGCACGGCATATGTACAGATGTACTAATAAGATTAGTTAAAGATTTATAGAGGGGTGGAAACATGAAATGCTGCATTACCTGCTCTAGTAGAATGTGTTATACTATTATCGCTTCTAACTTAGCCATGGTTTGAGTAATAATATATCTCCATTGATTCTTTTATAATAATAAAAAAAGTGTCTAATTTTATGTCTTTTTCTTAATAATTTAAACCACTTTTTTGTTAATTAAAATTACTTTAAACTCATTTAAAAGTGTTTTCAATCCATTTAAACCCTACAATTCATTTAAAATTATCTAAATTTTCTTAACAAAATTTATTATTAACTCAAGTATAACCTTCAATGAAATTTCTTTTACTATATTCTAAAAATTTGACAGTTCATTTTCAATATATATTTTCATAATATGTTTAAAATTTACAAAAATCAAATAAAAATTAATTGTACTTCATAAAAAATAAAAAGTAAATTCATTGTATCACAATAAAAAGAAGTCATGTTGTAAAGTAAAAAATTAAGAATATAAAAATAGGCTAATCATTTACCTTCTTATTTTTTAAAACTAAAACGTAAACTAAAAACCTTATAACTCAATTGATTGGTACTTGCTCATTCCAAGACATACAATATTCAAATCTCAGCTCTCTAATATAACTATCAAATTATTGTAAAAAAAAAAAAAAAAAAAGGAAAATTTAAGTAATCAAGAGTCATAATCTGCCAAATACTATACTTGTAATAACTTGTAAGGTTTTCCCGAAGTTGAAGAGAAAAGAAAATTGCGGCCATGTCAATTTATTTATTTATTTTTTATAGAGGTAATAATGATATTTTATGATAAAAATCCAAAGAAAGAATATATGGAGTTGGGTGGTTGACGTATGCAACCAATTTTGTTTAGACGAATTACGTAGCCAAGTTCTCAATAAAAACAAAGATCGAAGGAGGTCTATTTGGATCCCAATACATCCAAGGAAATAATATCCCTATAATTACAAGACACTAAATTAAACATTCAGTAATGACATTTAATACTCTATTTCTAGGTTTAGCTGTCTATTATTTTCATATATATATTTTAGACTCAATATTTTGTCAATATTGAAATTTAATATAGTAAGGATAGAGGTTCATTATATCATATATAGAGATGAATCTATTCTCTTTAAAAACTTTAATTAATTTAGTGAAATTGATGCACGTTTATTTTGGTTAAATTTAGATAAATTTTTAATAAAATATTAAATTAGTAAGATTGATGTGAATACGAAGATAACAAAGATACAAAACAGAGCTCACTTAAAAAAATCAGAATGATTGCTTTATTGGTAGCTTTATTAGTTTCAACACTTTCGGAAAGCAACCATAAATAATTCCATCTTTATGGAATTACCTTAACATGGTGGTAGATTATTTTGAACATCATTTGGGCCCAACTCCCTCTGGCCTGGTCCACCAGGTGGGTCTTCTCTCCATATTGGAGGATGGTTATTGGAAGATGGTTTTTTTTTTTTTTTTTTTGGGTGGTGGATTTGGTGAGGTATGGCTAGAAGTGTCAGCACTTATGACTGTTAATGAATTGTATAGTGGATAGGGATGTTTGGTTAAAAGACAAAATACGAGGGACAGGACCAAACCCTATAACCAAAAATGCAAAAGCCTAAGGGCCAAATTCAGGCCATGTTTGGTTGTCAAGAAAATACAGATTGAAATGAAAAGATTTTAGGTTGTCTTATTGAATTTCTTAGAGACTAAACAAGAACTAAATACACTCCAATATGAAAATTAAGTAAACATTAGCACAATGTTGGTAAGTCCATTACGAACAAGAAAACTAAACCGCCAGATGCTTTTGCTTGATTGGGACACACAATTGATAATATCCAGTAGCATCAAATAATAACTTAGATGCGTAATAGCAATATTAAAAAAAAAAAAAAACTAATAATGCTACCAAATAACTTAGTGCTGAATCTCGCTAAAAACTAAAAATGAAAACAAAATATACCATTTTTTTTCTAAATTTAAACCAAACAATCCCTAAGATTTGCACGATCTAAATCAATTTTACTTCACGTGGTTTCAAAAGTCAGGTTCAAAAAGTTAACAGAAATGACATAAAGCTTGACAGCTTTAATTGGGACACACAATTGATAATATCATAGGAAGAAATAATACAAAGTGTGAAAGCTTGACAGCTCATAGGAAGACACTTCAAAAAAAGCTCATAGGAAGAAATAATACAAAGTGTGAAAGATACAAAACGAAACACGCCAAGATTGACTGCATAATTGGTTTTGCTTTATTCATTGGGTGGGGCTCTGCTCATGACTTTTGCTTCCATTTCATATGGAATCCAACGCTCCACTCATGACTTTTGAAATCCAGCCAAAGGAACTCAAATTTAATGTCGGTAGGAATTTTCAAATGATTTCAATATACTTTTGTGTAAAGTGGCATCTAAAACAAAGATTCAAATGCTCCAATTTAATGGGGGTCCTCTTTCGTGGAACTGATGGTGGTCTTGGAATAATTATCCGAAATAATGAAAGAAAGGAAAAATGGTTGCCTTGCCAAGCCAGATAATAGTAATGTCACCAACCATGATATCGAATTATTATTTGTAATTCATTGGCAATATAAATAATTTATTTGTATTAAAAACAGGGCCGGCCCAAGGCTTAAGTCTAAGGCCTCACCAAAAAAAAAAAAAAAAAAAAAAATTCTGCTGAGGGAAAAATGCCCCACTTCTCATGATTACATGGCTAAATTTTTATTAAATTATATATATATTTTTAAAGATTGTGCATTTTTTTAATTAGTGATGTTAGGGATATTACAAATTTTTTGAAACTTGTTTTTATACTGCTTTTAGCGTATTTTTCCTTTTCATTTTTATTAAGACTCTTAAAGTACGGGATTGATAGAACCCTAAAATGTTTCAAAAAATGTTACAAATGTGTTAAATCATCGATTATAGATTAATCTCCCATGATACTTTGAGACTTTAATTTTAGTAAACTAATATCCTACAAAACCACATACCAAATAATATCTATCTCTCTCTCTTAAAAACAATATAAAATTAAAAATTAGATCACAGCTTTACGTAAATATGTCTCGTCATATATCCAAAATAAATTATATTTTTTAATCGTAATAAATTTATATTTCTTTATATTAATATTTATGATTTAACTATGATACTCAATTCTCTATACGAAATTAACATTAGTTTAGTTGGTATTATTCATCAAATTATGAATTTAATGTATCAAATTAACATTGATTTGATTAATATTAAATAATTTTGTTTAATTAATATTTACATATTAAAGGCTCTGCATAAATTTTTTGCCTTAGGCCCTAAATTATGTTTGGCCACCCTTGACTAAAAATTTATAAATTTGTGAATGATTAAACAATTTTTAGTCATGGTTTTACTATATATTGAAAAATAATAAGTTAATTAAACAAGTTGTGAACAAGCTCGAGTTTGTTTAATAAGCAGGTGAACCAAACTTGAATATATAATCTTGTTTGGTGATAAAGTTCTAGCTTGGTTCATGTTCAAAATAAAATTAGATAATGAACAAATTTGAACTCTAAATATTTGGCTTAATTCGGCTCATTTAAAACCCTAATAGAAGATGCACAAGTTAGCTTTAAGGTTCTAGACAGATCCAACTTGGTACACATTAAAAGAAGAAGAAATAATATGGCACATGCACTAGCATGATTAGCTAAAGATTTATAGAGGGGATGAAAACATGGGTTGCTACCTACTCTAGTAGAGCGTATTATGGCTTCTGATTTAGCCATGGTTTATGTCCTTTTTATAAACTAAAAAAAAAAAACCACTTTTTGGTCAATTAAAACTACTTTAAGCTCATTTAGAAGTGTCTTCTAAATGAGGCCATATGAGGCCATCATGTCCTTGATGACTTCTAAAGCCATATGAGGCTATCATGTCCTTGATGACTTCTAAAGCTAAGTATAACAAATTGTACCGTAAGAGAAATTTCTTCACCATTAAGAGTCACGTAATTCCATAATGTCCTTGATATCTTCTAATAGAAGACTAAAAACGAAGCATAACAAATGGTACCGTAAGAATAAGTTTCTTCAACATTAAGCCATGTAAGGCTATCATGCCTCCTTTTGAAAAGATCAGGAAAATTTTAAATTATCATTAATTTTATGTTAAAGGATTCGGCACCGATATTAATGTGATTGGTATTATTTCAACCACATAATAAATAAATATATGAAATTAGTTTTTTTTTTTTTTTTTAATATTTGTATTTGTATTTGATAATACATTAGTTTGTAAGGTTTATGAAATGAAATTTGTAACATCTTCAGAATTACTTAAGTAAAATATGGGACTTGATTATTTTCTTTTTAGAAACAAACACATATACACACAAAGGAGAGGGAAATGAGTTCTAACACAAAAATACACCACAATTTCACTCAAAAGCCATGATAACTTTTAAGAGAGGATGAGACAAGTTATACTATACACAACACACTCTCTTAAGTAACATGAAACTTAACTAAGTAGTGAGAGGAGGATATATAGATTATAATATCATAACAATAAGTTTAGAGTCACAACTTTTCTTACATTTTTTTTTTTTAAAATTGTTGAGGTAACAAATTGTTAATGGTAGACAATAAAGTAGTGTTAGTGATAAACTCATATAGTCATGCGAGAATTAATCACAACTTGTGAAATCAATAATTATGAAAAATATTGTGATGTAACTTTACTCATGCCATAATGGATTTGAAAAAAATATTATAATAAACTAGCTGATATCTTGTGTAATGCACGGTGCATTTTGATAAATTTTGTAAGAAATTATTTATGACCCATTGATTTCATGAATACATTTATTGTTTATCACAATTAATCTATGAAATTTTCTACTAAAACTAAATTCAAACTAAATACATTGAGGGAAAAAATTCCTCTAATTCATGCAACCTAGAAACGTAACTAGGTCACAATTCACATTGTCATTTACAAACGTGTTAGTTCTTAGGTGTCTTTGTTGTATGATTTATGCTTTATATATCAACTAGCTTGTAATCTCATGCATATGCATGGATACACTTAAAGATATATAGTAAAATGCATAATATAATTCCTATATATATAATTTAAATACTATTAATAGTTATTTTTATATTTTATTAACTCTTAAAAAAAATTTGTAAGGATATTATTAGGTATAAAATGTAAATTGTCCATTTTTTATTATTATTGTGAAGCACTTTTTTTTCTTCTTTTCAATTCATTAATTTTAGACTCTTTGGTTTTTATATTTAATAGCTCACTTGGATAAATATTTATAATGTGGTTTCACATTTGATTCTAAAATTAAGAAATAAAACTCTTTAATAATAAATAATTTAGAACACATGGCGCAAAATTAGAACTCTAATTTGGAATTTTAATTTGAATTTCTCTCAGTTTCACCTATTATTATATTATTATTATTATTATTATTATTATTATTATTATATATAGTTTAGATATAAAAACTGCTAGAATTTCATGATACAACAACAAAAAAAATAATGCCATAGTGATGCAATAATATCACAATTTAACCTCTAAATTCAAATTGAACTAAAAGCAACCAAAAAAACTACAAATCCATACCAAGTATATGCATCATATGGAAAACCAAAAATCTAATTTGACACATAATATGAAAAAATAAGCCTAAACACATTATTATGCTAAATAAGTAAAAACGTATACATAACATCTAAAAAAAATATTGAAGATGAACATAATATTTTCCAAATTAACATACCTCTCAGAAAGAAAACCAAAGATATTGAGAGAAAAATTATGGAAGTTTAATTTTTAATTTTTAATTTTGTTTATACAAGATAGAAATTCTACTCTTGCCTAATCTAAGTATGTATATGTGTGTGAAACTCGTTCCTAGAGGCTTGAATCCCGGCCTTTGCCCTCCACACCCCACAAACACTTATACATGTAGAGTGACCACTACACCAAGGGTGCGTGGTGGTGGAAGTTTAATTTTTAAGCCCAAAGGGAATGGAGATTTATATTGGACAAATGTGGAGACGAGTAATAATATTACTCAATTCATTGAATCCAACTCTTGCAATTTTGCATTGAAGTTAGTTTTATGTAGAAAATTGAAAAGTTTTCTTAACTTCTACATTTCCCATGACTTTTTAGATCCATCCATATCTATCCAAACCATGTAAAATTATAAATGTATACATATCCTTTAAAGTTTATTAATACATTGAAATAAATGCATTTGTCATTGCTTAATAGTTTAACATAAATGCTAAATTTAGATGAGGTGAAAGTCTAATGAAAAGGATGTCATATAATGTGTCACTTGGCAGAATCTCATGCTTTCCCTCATGAGTCCCTAGTTATATATATATATATATATATATATATAAAATATGATTGATTGGTCTGTTGTATGCTATAAATTATAACCATTACAATTAGTTTAATAGAACTTTTTCCTTGTATCACCAAAGAAATAGAAAGTTCACTAATCACCTAAAGTAGTTGAGTTTGGAGGTAGCGGGATGTCTTGGGTGTAATGCTAATTAGGTTGTAACGCATGCTTATGCACAAAAACATTCAACAATAGTGATGATAAAGTGATTTTATCTAGGTACATGAGGTGATTATCTTAGTTTTTGCGCTGAGTATTATGAATGGGTTAATTAGAACTAAAATTAAGAAAATTAAATTATACTAGTGGCTCAAAATTAGAAAACAATTAGAAACTTTGTATTCTAATTGTACTTTGACTTTAATATATATATATATATATATATCTTATATATAAAAGTGAGAAAAAAATGGTATTATTATGTACTTTTAAACATTGTGCCTTCAACCACACTACATTACGGCCAAGTAATATAGATTAGAAACAATAGTCGTTTGGTAGAAATGACACTCATATGTATTAAGAGGTCATGTGATACCTGAATTTGGATTGTGAAAGATGTTGCACAAGTGTGTGTTGAGTGCTATTGCTACATTAGATGTTTATTAGGTTGATCTGGAATATATAATCGATTACAATGAACCTTAATTATAATTTTATTTGTTCTTTTAGGATATAACATAAATGTGATTAGATCTTTCCTCAAGTTATAGCAAGTCATAACCAATGGATTTTAGGTTGGAAGCATTGTTGTAAATATATTTTACTCGAAATGATTAATTGTGACATGATACGACATTTCAATTCATCTTGAAAATAGTGAATTTAATTATTTAATTATTAATAATCATGTTCTTACTTTGATCATGTGTGGGTATCAAAGCATTAAAAGCACAAATATTTTTGTCATTTCCATTTTTTTTCTTTTTTGGATTGTTTTGTTCCCCCTTGTTTTTTTTTTTTTAAAAAAAAAAGGTTTTGTGCTCTCATTAAAAATCATGTTTTTGCTAATTTGGTAACTCAGCAATAAATAAGAATAATTTATTTTTTGTGGTACTATTTTGTGCTTTTTGTATGAAATTGAATACTTCCTATGCTAATTTTGGCTTTTACTAGGAATGCCCATTTTTGCTAAACTCTCTTTATAATCTCATCCCTCATGAGCTATTGGTATTTTGTGCATTTAATTTTCCCAAGTACGTGAACCAAAGTGACAAAATGGAGTCAACCAGGCATACTTTTGTAGGCAATAATAAAGAAGAGCTACTTGCATTTAGAAGCTTAGGAGATGATGATGAGGGGAGCAGATGTGTATGTCTCACTTCGGTAAGAGAAAAAATAAAGAATTGTTTGATTAGCTTACAAGATTTTTCTGGGAAAGCATGGGAAATGGGTCGCTCTGATCCCCGAAAAATCATATTTGGAATCAAAATGGGACTGGCATTGTCAATTGTGACCTTGCTCATATTCTGGAGAGAAACATATCACGACATTGGTCAGTACTCCATATGGGCAATCCTCACTGTCATTGTGATGTTTGAATTCAGCATAGGTATGATAATTATCGTTTAGTGTATTATATTTGAATTGTATATTTGTTAGGAGTTTGTTCATGATCAAAATATTAAATTATAAAAATTTGCTTCAATGGTGATTTATGTTTTTATTAAAATCTAAAGCTAACTACTCACTATTATTTCACGTAGGAGCAACTTTCATCAAGGGATTTAATCGTGGGTTGGGAACATTGTGTGCTGGAATTCTTGCTTACTGCTTTGCTGAGCTATCTTTATTGGCTGGCCAATGGGAGCAAGTTGTAATTGTCATAAGCACTTTTATAACAGGTATGAATTTTAACAAATATTACCATGAATCACTTAAAAGTTTAACAAAAAATTTATTTTATGCTCTATGGTGGTTAGGATCTTGTACCTCTTATTTGAAGCTGTATCCGACAATGAAGCCCTATGAATATGGATTTCGAGTATTCATACTGACCTATTGTATCCTTATGGTTGCTGGGAATAGAACAAGAGAATATACAGAGGCAGTCCTGACTCGACTAGTGCTTATTGCAGTGGGGGCAGGGGTCTGTCTAGCTGTAAATATTTGTATTTACCCCATTTGGTCTGGAGAGGATTTGCACAATTTGGTGGTGAAAAATTTCAATAGTTTAGCCAGTTCATTAGAAGGTCTGTGAGTATCTGTTTTAGTTATGCCAGGTGACAATATTATTCAAGAAGTTAAGTAAATGCTTTTTCATATATATATTAGCTAGCTACATTGCTTAAATCTTTTTGTTGATTATCCCAAGCTTGTTTTCTAGGGTGCGTTAATGGGTACTTGAAATGTGTTGAATATGAAAGGGTCCCTTCAACAATTCTTACATTCCAAGCTGCAGATGATCCATTGTACAAGGGTTACCAATCAGTGGTAGAATCCAAAGGCCAAGAGGATACTCTGGTATTTGCTATATTAATATCATACAATGCTAATTGAAAAAAGAAAAAGAAAAAAAAAGAGTAGGTGTTCACTATTATGCATGGTCTTGATGTGTTCTAATATGTGCAGTTAGGCTTCGCAGTCTGGGAACCACCTCACGGTCGTTATAAAATGTTCGATTATCCTTGGAAAAACTATGTTAAAGTAAGCGGTGCATTAAGGCATTGTGCTTTCACAGTCATGGCACTGCATGGATGTATTATGTCAGAAATACAGGTAATTATTATTATTATTATTATTAAAAGATTTCCACTGCATAATTATAAATGAATGTGATTTTTTTTTTTTTTTGAATTAGTAACACATTAATTAGTTTTATAAAAGTTATATAATAAATTTGTAATATATCTAATGTCATTCATTCATAAAATAAAAAAAAACTAATGTCATTCAAATTATTAAACTTGTGAGCCTACATTCAGGCCCCAGCAGAAAGGAGACGGGTCTTTTGTAACGAGCTTCAAAGGGTTGGAGCAGAAGGTGCTAAATTTTTACGTGAGCTTGGTAGCAAAGTAGAAAAGATGGAAAAACTAGGCCCCGAAGACCTACTTAAAGAAGTTCATGAAGCTGCAGAGCAATTACAAAAGAAGATAGACCAAAGATCATATCTCCTAGTCAATTCAGAGAGCTTGGAAATTGGAAAACATCCTAAGGAACTAGAACACCAAGAAAATCTTTTGGATAAAGATAATGAAAGTATGCAATTGGGGTTTAAGTCTTTGAGTGAAACTGTGCTCGATTTGAGGTCACTTCCAGTATGGGCTCCATCAAAATTTGATTATTCAAAGGATATGTCTAGGGAGAAAATATCTTGGCCATTGGGTCTCTCACTTAATGGTGATGCCGTTGGTAAAGAAACTGAATGCAAGACATATGAAAGTGCAAGTGCCTTGTCCCTAGCAACATTTGTTTCGCTTTTGATTGAATTTGTTGCAAGACTTCAAAATGTGGTTGACGCTTTTGAAGAACTCAGTGAGAAAGCAGCTTTTGAGGAGCCGTTTATCAATGTGCCCATTTCAACAAAGAGGGTAGGATTTTGAATCAGACTGTTTAGGCGTTACAGTCTCAAAAAATGAGATGTGTTTCGTTAGCCTCAAAATCACAGAATATCATGAGCAAATTCACCCAAAAAAATAATAAAAAAGGTTCACAAAAAAGAAAGGAATTTATATTGCTAATCCATTGCCTTGGACCTATCACCTTATTATTTCTGGTTTAAAAAAACTGAAATTTCCCTCGTCAATGAATCATATCTTACACATTTATACCCAACCATACATACTGTGCATCATTGCATTGGGCTCAATAGCCCCAAGCCTACCATCTTGTCTAGGTTTAATGTATTGATACTTTCATACTGTTGTACTAATACCTTTGTAGTTTGTACACAGTATTATTTAATTTTATTCATACTTGTGTAGTTGGGTTGTGTATTGCATTTTTATCATATTGGGCCCAAATGAAGGGTCAATTTATTATGCAGTACATTACTGCAAGTCTAAAAACCAAAGGAATAAAGGAAAAAAAATCCACGCAAGGAGGAATGGTTGAAGGTTGATGGGGAACTTTTTAGCTAACTTTATATCTAGTATTCCGAGATGGGCTAGTCTTCCAAAATGAGTTAGTCTTCCGAAATGGGCTAGTCTTCCAAAATTACCTACTTATCAGAAATGAAAGACTTAATGTAACAAATGCAAATTATCATGACTACTCCAACCAAGTGCTCGTCACGCACATAAACAAATGGGTAAGCACTTAAGAGCCTGACCTTCTAACCCATCCGTCACCCTCATTGATGGATGGGTAAAGATGGGCGTACTAAGCCTACATTACAATGCTCACATCATCTAAGACTTTCCTACATTTTTACAACCGACCAACAATGGGATAATTTCCATCTCCTACAAATTAGCAAAGGAATAGTTCCCAACTCCTACAATTTAGCTGAGGGATAACCCCATGTCCCTACAATTTAGCTAAGGTGGTTATCCAAGACCCTTATATAAACACCAAGGCACCCAAATTTCGAGGTACACAAAAATACTATTCAAAAACTCCTTAAAAGTTCATTGTGAGTTTTTGACTTAATCTTTGGAGGGTCTTAGATCGGCATCACACTGGTGCTCTTTGAAGGTATTTCCATTTTTGCAAGTTCACTACTCTTCATTTTTTACTAAAGAATGTGGGTTTGGGCGATAGACCTAC